>NW_024082896.1:0-70403 GCF_003009895.1 Hyaena hyaena
ATGGCATTCATGGCATGTTTTTAAAAATATTTTTTAGTTTTTATTTTAATTACAGTTAGTTAACATACAATGTAATATTAGTTTCAGGTGTACATGATAATAATTGGATACTTCCATACAACACCCAGTGTTCATCACAAGTGCATTCTGTAATCCTTATCACCTATTTAACCCAACCCCCATGTACATCCCCTCTGGTGACCATCAGTTTGTTCTCTGTAGTTAGGAGTCTGTTTCTTCATTTGCCTCTCTCTCGCTCTTTTTTCCCCCTTTACTCATTTGCTTTGTTTCTTAAATTCTACATGTTAGTGAAACATAACATGTTATTTAAATGAATGAAACAATAATAGAATGATTTCCTAAGAATAACAAGCATTAATGCAGAAAAATGTAAATTCAACAGTAGCCATCTATACATCATTACACACACGAAGTATTGAATGCCCCCAGTGATCTCATTAAATCTCAGGATTTCACTAGGGCCAATTCTAGTGGTTCTATTTCTGGTTATCTTCTCAGATCATTATAGAGAAATAATACTGATAAGAATAAGAAAAGAATAATAGTAATAATATCTTTGTCTTTTGGCATTAATTCATTCAACAAATGTTGATCAAATACCTACTATGTTCTGAAAGATTTAAGTCTTTATCTTCCTTTTGAGCTCTACCTCCATCATTTTAAGTGGAAAGTAAGTATCTGAGCCTAAGTGTGCTATTGTAAGCTCAAACTCAAAATGTTTAAAACTGAGTTCACCTCAGGGCACCTAGGTGGGTCAGTTGGTTAAATGTCCAACTCCTGATTTCAGCTCAAATCATGATCTCATGGTCTTGAGATCAAGCCCTGAACCATCATGGACCCTGCTTGGGATTCCTTCTCCCTCTCTTTGTGCCCCTGCCCCCTTTCCCCCTAAAATAAGTAAACATTTAAAAAAAAAAAACTGAGTTCATCTCTTCCCACCAAGCCAAATCCTCTTGCAATATTTATTTTAATAAAAATGCTATGATGGTAGTGATCATGCCTATCTTGTTTTCTGTGTATAAACTAGTATTTAGTACAGAACCTAGCCCTTAAAAGGTTTTCAATAAATGTTTCATTCAAGGTCACGCCTTATGTGTCATCAGAGTCACGATATGTGGCTTCTAAGTTCCCATAATCTCCTCTCCATATCTACTATAGCAGCCTTCACAGACAAGTGGTATCACATTGTCTATGCGTGTGTCTGTATATAACCTTGGATTGTAAGTTCTTTGGGAATAGAGATTCTCTACATCATTTGTCCTTACCATAGATCCCAGCATTTGTAAACCCCCAGTAAATACTAATTAAATTAAGTAGTGTTCACAATATCTTAGTTTGTTATGGCCCAACAATTTTTTAATTCTAGCGGCCTTGGTTCTGGTGATTCTGTAGAGTCACTCTAGACAATTAATAACAGTAATAGTGATCATGACACATGCTAAGTGCTAGGCATAGTGCTAAGTGCTTTTGTCGATTACCTTATAAAATCATCCCCAAACCTTTCATCTTAAAGATGAGAAAACTGAGACAGATAGGTTAAGTGACTTGCTTAAAAGTTCATACAGTTAGGAATCAAATCATTATTAATTATTTGGTTACATAGCTCCATGATGTTTATTCATATGTAGTTCTTCACTGAGGAAACACATTTGTTCCTACATAGATTGGCTTAACATACGAGGAGTCCGTTTGGATTCCAAGACACTCTTACTGACCATTCAGAGCCTAGGTTTGGTACTGGTCATCATTTTGGCAGACAATTGGGTAGTCTTGCAGGTGAACCAGAAATTCTCCTGATGTTAATTTGAATTTCACTTTAAATGTAAACTAGAAATGAGCCATCCCCTTGGTTATGAAGTCAGAGTAGGGGCCTCTGATAACCGAAGGCTGTGCAGCAGGCAGTAAATACCACCTTGTCAACTGTAACACCTTTTGTAGGAAAAATTTGGGCTAGAGGGTTATTAACAAATGCACTAAAAAAGGAAAAAAATGCTATGCTTCTGTGATTTCTTTGGACATGGGCATTTGAGGGACTGAAAGATCATGTTGATTTAAAATAAAAATAAACATTTGATCAGGACACAGCTAAGCAAGCTTTTTCACCATGGCATCTATGACAGCCTTTTGCTCACTTCTGTTTAGTGAGATGAAACATGTACTTTAACTGACTGAAAGCTGTTAGAGTATAAATGCTTCTTACTATGCTCAAATGTCCTCATTTAGGGACAATAAAGCAAAACTTTTATCTGTTTTACTGCGAGAATATATTGCACTTGGGAATCTCTAAGTTCTTGCTGGAAATCTGGGTGTTTCGTGCCTAAACAGCAAACGGACCTGGCATTTTAAATAATTACTTTGATAAAGAATGTACTTGCTTAGTGCACTATGCCAGGTGGACTAAGGAAGGCCACTGGAATATACCTAATGACGACTGAAGATAAATGGCTCTAAGTTTATTGTCTGCAAAGTGTGTTGTGCTTTACTTTGATTAATGGTCTTCTTCTGTATTTTCTCCTCCCAAGCACTCACCAGACCCTAGCCCTCAGACTAGCACACCTCACTGCCCTGCCCCTGTTTACCATGTTGCACAATTCTTCATTCCCTGGACAGTTTCTTGCCTCTTTGCTTTTGTTTTCTGAGGGTTGCAAACCTTGCCCCTCCTGATAAACACTCATTCATCAAGCCTTCATGCCATTGTTATGTCTTTGGGGAAGCCTCTAAGGGACAACCCCCGATTGCAAAATGAGCTGATCCCCTTCTCTGTGCTTCATGGTGCATACCTTGATGATGACGATGTAAATCACGGTGGGTTGTGATTGTTTATGGTGTGACTTCCCTGCAAAAGAAAGGGCTGCTTTGTATGTGTGTGTACATATATACAAACTAAATAATCCCCTTATTTATTTATATTACAACTTATTTCGGCAAGGATGCAAGACAACTAAAAGGTTGTACAAAAGAAAAACCAGAGAAGAAATAGATGAGAGAAAAGTAGGAAATAATTGAATCAGGACACAAAACGGAGCTGTGAATGAGGCAGATGAGGTCTGGGATTATATTTTATCCATAATTATATTTCAATAACCCAGCAAAGTGACTAGCATTTAGAAAACAACTAGCATGCAAAATTTAAATGCATTAAAAATTATTTATTGATTACTATTGCCTTTGAATGCACTAAACAATAATTTACTATGGCATTAAACCTCTTCCTATTTATGAACTGACCATTCAGTCACCAACACCATGACATGGCCTGTCAAGCACTGGAATTTATCACCTTCATTTCTCCCAACAATTCTCTTCATTTATGGACGTAGAACCAAAGGTCTAGAGAGACTAAGTCATTTGATCGCGATCACACAGCTTACACATTGGTGAAATCACCTCAGGACCTTATGCACAGAATGAAAAAAGGGAGAGATAACTCGGCATTCGTTCCACCCAACCTTTCACATCATATCATTCTAAAGTAACTTTGAAAGCAATATTGTCAAAGTCATTTCTCATTTTACTCATTCTAATTCTCTGGTCTTCTTTTATTTTCAGGCTGTTCATAATTGGTCCAATTTCTGTGGAATATTTATGCATTATTGAATGATTTATCTTTCTTCTCATATTTGTGAAAGACTCTGTGTCCTGGGTGTCCCTTATTTGCAGGCCATTAAATTTGTCTCTTGCCTTCATAGTTGTAGCAAGAGGTGAGCCACCTAAGTGGAGGGCGTGGGTGGAGTCTCCATTGTGTGGGCATATTATGAGAGCAGGTGTCCTTCTGTCCCTCATTTCACTTCAGAGCATGATCATTTCATCGACACCTTGGACACCACTGATTTCCTTCCAGTACCCTCGGGATTTTGATCCACCTGAGAAAAGAGGCAGTAGCTGGAGGAGAGGGCAGAGAGAAGAGTAAAAGACAAATGGATTGAGGTAGTACCAGGGAAAAGACCACTGAAAATCTGCTAAAGAGAAAACAAAGGCATTTGTTTAGGCATCATTTTCAAATTACAGTGACCAAAAACAAAAATAGAAAATTGACTGAAGATAAGCTTCCACGTGCCACACAATTCATCACCGAGGGTGTGGAAATGTTAACTAAGACATGGAAATAAATTTTCATGAGGTGATGACCAATTTCCTTATTAATAGTTTCTTCTTGGGAACTACTCAGGACTGTTTAGGAATGTGGTCTCAAGATATTCTGACCCAATCAGCATGCTCATCTGAAAACTCTTCAGGGGAACTTTCTACCAAAGAGCTGCTCCTTGAACTTTTGAGAGAGTTTTATTTGCAAAGCTTCTATATAGAGAAGTGATTTTTAACCAGCCTCAGCATGAATCTTACAAGCAGATATCTTCCCTAGTCTACAGTTACAATTCTGGGCCAGCTTATTGTTCAGTCAGTGGCCTCTGAAAAGTAATACTATGTGTAGTACAACTTGTATTTTAAATAATGGAGCAAGATCATTTTGCTAAGTGAAATTACCCAGTTGCAGAAGGCAAGTACTGCATGATTGCACTTATATTAGGTATCTAAAATAGTCAAATTCATGGGGCACCTGGGTGACTCAATCGATCCAGTGTCTGACTCTTGATTTCAGCTCAGGTCATGATCCCAGGGTCATGGGATGGAGCCCAGCACCAGGCTCCATGCTGAGCATGAAGCCTGCTTGAGATTCTCTATCTTTCGCCCTGAGCCCTTCTCTTGTATGCATGCTTTCTCTCTCTCAAAATAAAACAAAATAAAATAAAATAAAATATTCAAACTCAGAAACAGAGAATACAGTGGTGGTTACCAGGGGCTAGGAGGATAGAGGGGAAAAATGGGAAGTTGCTGTTCAACAGGGGAAAAGTTTCAGCTACACCGATGTGTATTATGTACTTAAAATTTTGTTAAGATGGGAGGTCTCGTGTGAAGTGTTCTTACCACAATAAAAAAAATCCTTCTGTGAATTAAGAGCAGACCTCTCTGAATTGATCTAGTAGAATGTTTTCAAGTGAATGACATGTGTTAAAGCTCTTGGATATTTAATATTTCTAAACAGGATGCTTGTAGGTAGAGTGATTTGAAGAGTGGTTTACAATTAGTAATCATAGATTGTGTAATTAAAACAGAAAGAAGTTTCAACTCATTACCCTAGTTAATTGATGGTAAATTCTAGTCAAAAAAGGTACATGAATTTTGAATAATAACCCATAAGACAAAAAATAAAAGATGAAGCATGCTGTCATTTCTGCACAGCTGGATTTTTTGTGTTTATATTTTTTTAAAAGAAGAAAACTAATAGCTCTTGTGGGAGAAAAGTATGAAGGCTACACTGTATAGCTGGGATAAAGCATTCAAGATAATGAAGATTAAGCAAAGATTATGAAGGGAAAAATAGGTAACCTAAATAAAAACCAGCTCTTTCTCTTTAATACCAATGCATTGACTCTCTATATAACTAATGATCGGGTCACTTTAATTAAGACAAAATTATTTCTGAAAAGAGGCAAATATACATAATTTTTAATGGTAAAGGGAAAAAACACATTTGTTTCCTTTTATAACATATTCTTTCTGTGATTGGTTGGAAATTGCTCATCTGATTTACCAATACTGGGAGCACTCCATAGTTTTAGAATACTTTGAGAATCAACCTTTATTTTATGTGAAATTAATATTTTAAAAAATTATAGTGGCAAGTGAACAATTAAGATGTACTTATTAAAGAGCGCACAGTGGTCCAAATCACCATGTCAGTAATTAAAATTCCTGTCTGGCCTTTTACTGAACATGTAACGAGAGACTTTTAAAACTGCTCATAATTTACCTACAGGATTTTGATTTTTCCCACACGACCCACTTACATTTTATCATGTAAATCCAAATTTTAGGTCATTTTAAGTATTAGCTACTATCATACAAATGTGTATTAGAAACCTTTAAAAACTGTTTTTTCTTGCCATTTTAATATGCTACAACATCGTCTAATTAGGTTCAGCCCATTTCCCTGGTTAAGAGAGAACTATTCAGAATAATGGTAACAATTTTGCTGTGCAAGGGTAACAGTTTTACAAGCCTTCATAAAGATTCTCTTGGCAAAATCCCCCATTGCAGTGTCAATGTGAGGATCCTACATTCATTAAATCTGCTTCTAGATTCGTTTCGCTGAGAGGTGAATGTGAGGCTGATGCTCACAGGTAGTGGCTTTCCATGTTTTTCATGTGATTTTTAGAGTTTAAGTATAGAGCCAATGCTGCCGAAATCAAAATCATGGGGAGGTTTCTTAGAGGGACTACTTTGATTCAATCAAGTCTCCTTTATCAGTCACTTTCTACGTGTCAAGCACGGAGGAGCTCTGTCAGACAGAGATGTGGGGAAGAATTAGCTCAGGCTCTGCTCTGAGGTAGAAGGGCCACAAAGCCAGGCTGGCTACATCAATTCTAAGGTGTGCCGAGCCCTGGATCTAGTCAGCTCTACCCAGTAAGTCAATTTATTGAATAGACAGTACACATTTCCTGAATGGATGAACAAATGTATTCCATCATATAGGCGCGTGCAAATAAATGCTCCGAGAGGTCACACATGTGAGAGCTTTTTTCTAGCTGAGAGAGACTGTGGCTTGAATTTGGAGGAAGGCTTACCTGTTTTAGTGTAATAGTGAAACAACATTTTTAAGATTTTAATATGACTCGAGTCATTAAAAACAACAATGTGAAGTAGAAGTTTTTTTATATCTTAGGCTTTTGACAGTTACATTGAACAAAACCTGTTCTTTGTTGCGGATATAAATGTTGGAGGGTATGTCAGCAATTATTGAAAATTTAAAGGAAATGCAGCAAATAGAATAAGAGTATAAGATCATAAAAAGATCTCTTCCTGCCTAGATCAGACCCATGGGGAACTGAGAGAATGATATTTAAGAGTATCACTGCCTTCTTAATACCAATCTCAAAGGCTAGGATGGCATACCAAACATAGCAGTTTCTATTAATAACTCATCGTAGTTACTATTCATGGAGTTAGCTACACATTTTTTCAGGCTCCATCACCTCTTAAGTTAATGAAGTTTCATAAGATGGTCAATTTCCTCTTTCTTCTGTATTTCCATCTTTAAGGTTAATTTATGTGAAACACTGTTCAAAATGTATGAATACATAGAGGATATACTATGAATTATACTCTTTCCTAAGTAGCTGAAACGCCCTTCATCATTTTTATAGAAGTTACCATATTCATTTATTTCTTTCCATTCTGATTTGTAACGTACTTACTATGTGCCAGGTGCTTTCCCAGTAGAACTTATGGTCTGGTTACAAATAAATGGGCTGTATTAAGAGCGATGAAAGAAAGAAACATAGTACTGTGATAGAGGCCAACAGGGGCAGACAGCTAATTAAGATTAGTGGACAGAGAAGTGCTACTTGAAGAGATGACATTTAAGCTGAGCTCAGACGGATGAGGAGCTAGCAACTCAAAAAGCAGAAGGAAGAATATTCCCATCAGTGGAAACAATACATGCAAATTCCCGAGGTGGTGAAGAGATTGACATAAGAACAGAGAGAAAAGGCCAATGGTCAAAAAAATGGGAAAGTAACAGAGATGAGACTGGAGAGAAGGTCCTTGTGGGCGAGTGGTAGAGGTGGGATGGTATTGAAGTCTTTCATGCAGAAGTGTATCTGGATATGATTTAATTCTTAAAATTGTTCTGGATATTATAAGGAGAATAGATAAGAGGGAGGCAAGAGTTGAAGGAGAATGATGTTTTCTTAACAGCCTATTTGAGGGGCGCCTGGGTGGCTCATTCGGTTGGGCGTCCGACTTCGGCTCAGGTCATGATCTCACAGTTCGTGGGTTCGAGCGCCGCCTCGGGCTCTGTGCTGATAGCTAGCCCAGAGCCTGGAGCCTTCTTAGGATTCTTTATCTCCCTCTCTCTCTGACCCTCCCCTGCTCACACTGTCTCTCTCTCTCTCTCAAAAATAAATAAAACATTAAAAAAAATTTTTAAAGAAGAGCCTGTTTGAGTGATCCAAGCAAAGAATGGGACTTGGCTGAGACTAAGATACTTTCTGTGGGAGTAGAAATGAATGGATTAAAGAGATATCTGCAGGTATATCTGATAGGGTAATATAATGATGTGTTTACTTGTCTTTCTCCTCTTACAGCCTCAGGCCCTTTAGAGGGAGGGACTACTTTTTTTTTTTTCTAGGAGAGAGAGAGAGAGAGAGAGCAGGGGAGGGTCAGAGAGAGAGGGAGTCACAGACTGAAAGAGGCTCCAGGCTCTGAGCTGGCAGTCAACACAGAGCCCGACGCGGGGCTCGAACCCACGAACCGCGAGATCATGACCTAAGTGAAAGTCTGACGCTTAACCGACTAAGCCACCCAGGCGCCCCAGGGAGGGACTACTTCTTGTTCCTCTCTGTATTTCCACTCCCAGCTTGGAATATCTAATGAAAAAAGAAATTTCTTTTTTCCATAACCTGGGGTATGTGGGGAATGACAGACACTCAGCAAATCTTCAAATAGATGAATAAGTTTGCCATCTGCTATCTATAGTAGAATTCCTCCTTCTTTGCCCTAAAATTAATTTTTTTATGCTTCAAGGGAACCCAACTGATTTTGATATACTACAATGTGATGAACATGACCACATCCCCCTTCTCTGCCCTTCTTCAAGATCTTATAGACTTCAATGATATGCTTTCAGTATTTTTATCTTTCAAATTGGAGAGACTCTTTTGATTCTTTTCTCATATGGCAGTTCCTCCGTTTCACTGATCATTTCTGTTGCCTCCCTCTGGATTTTCTTCAGCTCTTTTATGTCTTATTTGAGACGTGGTAACACGATGCTCCTGGTGTGAAGCACCACAGTCCTGTATGTCAGTTGAATGCTGGATTTTGTTTTATTCCAATATATTTTTTAATAAAGCCTGATACTTCGTAGACATATTTTGGTTCTAGGGAACAGAGCTCAAAGACCCACAACCCTTCTTATAGTAATAATGTAACTCATAGCTTGAAATAAAAGTAGTGTATTTTTCCCCTACCTTTGTCTCTAATGTTCTCCCCTTTTATACAGCCTTATGTAATTTTCTTGCATTTTGTCCCTTCCAGTTCTGTTTCCTCACTATTTCCAGAAGAGCTAGTATCAATTGCATTTTTTCCCTTCAAATCACTTATAGAAATTGTTGGATTAGGCTGACTTCTGGGAGATATCTCCATTTATAGTTTTTGTTCAGAGCAATTTTCCCCTACTCTTTGTTTCTTTATCTATATTCATGACAAAAGTAGCCTTCTCAACCTTATGGTGACTCTGGTTGAAGATTATGTAATGCACTCTGAAAATGAATATAATATATCTCTTTTTCTATTTTGTTTATATTAGTTACCCACAAATAATTCAATTTGACTAGTCGAAGATGATTCCCCTTATAGAAACTACATTTCCTTTAATGAATGTATCTTCTAGAGTAACTCAGTTATTTTATGTATCTATCATCATCTTCCATTATTTGTCTGATATACAGGTGAAATTTGTCAGTCTTTAGCTGTAAGATTCCCCACTAAAACTCTTTTTATGGATACCAAATGTCATCCTTTCAAAATTTATAATGATTGTTTACATTTCTGGCTAATAGGTCCACAGTTTTACCCTTGGATTCTTTAAAAACTTTTGATGCATTTAAACCGATTTATCAGTTAAATCTATAATATCTTGTAATTGTATTATTTGCTCAAAACCTTTTGTGACACTGTGTTTTTTCAACTGTAAGGTATCTTTGACCTTTTAAGAATTATCCATCCACTCATTTAGTGAATATTTATTGAATGCCTATGTGTCAAACACTGGAGACCTACCAGTAAACAGGTAGGCAAAAATCACTCTTCATGGAGCTTATATTCTTTCAGGATTGAAAGAAAATTGGGGCATCTGGGTGGCTCAGTTGGATACTCGTCGAACTTTGTTTGGCTCGGGTCATGATCTTGCAGTTCTCGGGTTCAAGCCCAATGTCGAGTTCTGGGCTGACAGCATGGATCCCTCTTGGGATTCTCTATCTTGCTCTCTCTCTGCCCCTACCCCACTCATGCTTTCTCTCCTTCTCAAAACAAATAAGTAAGCTTAAAAAATACTTAAATTAAAAAAAAGACAATAAGCAAACAAATAAGTAAATAATATGTCAGATTGTTATAAATGTTATGAAGTAAATTAAAGCAGTTTAAGGGGAGAGGTGGTGAGGAGGGGTGCTATTTAGTATGGAGGAATTAAGAAAAATCTCTCTGAAAGTGTAACATTGGAGCAGGACCAGGAATGAAGTATGTGATTATTTGGGGGAAGAGAGTTCTAGGCAGATGAAACAGTAAGTTCCTGGGCCCTGAAATAGTCCTGTGCTTAGCGTGTTCAATGAATAAATAGCAAGGAGTCCAACACTATATAGGAACAAAGTGAGTGAGGAAAGTGGTGGAAAATAAGGAGTAGGGGTTTAGCCAAGGACCAGATCATACACGTCTTTACAGATCAAGCTGAAGACTTAGAGTTTTATTCTTGGTAAAATAAGAAGTCATTTGATCATTTGATGGTTTTTGAGCATGAGGAGGTCCTAATGTCGCTTTTTGAAAAATAAAACTCTGGTGTTAGTGTATGCAAGAAGATAAATTGGAAGACTATTACAGTAAGTAATCAGGTAAGAAATGATGAAGACTTGAATATGGGTGGTGGTGGAAGTCATCAGATTTATTTTTATAAAGTTCATAAATTTTATTTATCAGACATTATATTTGCCAGGAAACAGAATTGCTGCTTACATAACATGTATTTCTTTCATATTTAAAAAAAAAATTAGAGGTGCCTGGGTGGCTCAGTTGGTTGAATGTCCAACTCTTGATTTTGGCTCGGGTCATGGGATAGAGCCCTGAGTAGGGCTCTGCATTGAGCATGGAGCCTGCTTAAGATTCAGTCTGTCTCTCTCTGTCTCTCTCACTCTCTGCTCCTCTCCCTCATCAAAAACCTCTTATGATAAAGGTAGACCATGTGATTAAAATTGTCTAGCATCCATTGTCTTCATCAGAGAATGATTCGTGTAAAGCCTATCTTTGTAACTGTTACTGTCTATGCAATATAGGCACATAATTTTATTTAAAGATAGAAACAAAATAATTACAAATCGCAAAATATTTTTACCAGTTATTTTGTTTAACCAGATTTCTAACTAATCTGAATTTCTAGGAACTGCCACGTAATGCTGAACGTTTTCTTTCATAAATTAGAGGCTGTGAATTTCCTTTAGTAATCAGAGGTCTGTAAGGCTTGCTAACTAGGTCAACTTGGTATGCTTGAAAGAATAACCATACTGTTGCACATTGAATTTCAAGAACAAGATGGTAGTTTCTCAATGCTGTTTCCATAGGTGCCATGTAAACAAACATTAGAACACTGGCAAGTTTTTGAAATCAGGACCTGTTTAATAAAAGCAGGAAGGAGTTTTAAAAATGGAAATATATTGCTGGATTTCAATTTTGTCTTACTTTGTCCAAATTCTTACTGCTAAAACAATCTAAAAATATATTTAAGATATCACCTGGGCTACCATCCTGCTTGTAAAAAAAATATGCTACTTGAATTGGCTTATTTCTTGGAATTAATCAAGAATACTATGACCACAGCAACTATTTGGCCTTACACACTTCTATTTTATTTCCCTTACTGTTGGCCTAGCACCTCTTTTTTTTCTGGAGAAAGGTGTCCCCCCACATTAAGATCATGAGCAGCCACTCTTGATTGGTTAAGAAGGGGTAAATATGAGACATTTACCACAGAAATTTTGGATTTATAATGCAAGAGAAAGTTTCTATGTAACTTATGGCTGGAGCTGTGTTGATTTAATAATAAAAAAACAAAAAGTCAGTCAGTATAGATTGAGTCTTAGGTCTCTGTATATTTCACAGAGGGCCCAGGTTCCTCTAGAGGAATGTCCAACGACCAAATGTCAGAGTACTTTAATATAGATCACGGTTGCTCAAATTTCCTTGTTGCTCAGAATACTCTGGTGTGATTGATAAATATATGGCTTTCCAGCCCTTACCTGGAGATTCTGATTCAGTGAATGATAGGCCTAGCAATGTGAATCTCAATAAGTACCTCCAAGTGATTTTATTCCACAAAGTTCAGGTAACTCTGAATAGGATGCTCCCTTTGACCAGTACCTTTGCAATTCAAGTAATTAGTACTTGATGGCAGTATGCCTTTTCTTTAAGCACTGTTAGGCTCTGCACTATTTTCTAAAGTCCCTGCCAACCATGAGGTATCAGTTCAAAAGAGATAAACCCTTGGTCATGGCTTTTTTATTTTTTAATTAGCCTATTTATTCATTCAGCAAACACAAGGAGCTTACAGGTTAATGGGGGAAGAGGCCAAATATTAAGTGAATAATCACATGAAAACATTACACCCTGATTGATGATATGAAGCAATCTCTGCAATGAGAGATTACAAGGGACCTGATCGTGTGGAGCGATTATTCAGGAAAGAGTTCTCTTGGGAAGTGATTTTTAAGCTAAGTGGATAATGCAACTTGCTTCTGATCCTAGCTCATATAGAATTACTCATATAGATTTGTTTCAGATATTCTAACCCTGGGCTCAGTTGTGAATGAGTTGATAAGTCCAGATTTATTGGGCTCTTTTTCATGAAAATATCATTTTTTTTTTGTGACCTATAACTTCTCATTGACCTTACTTTTCTTCCTTCTGGGTTAAGTAAAGCATAATGATATACAAATTCTAGACTACACACACACGCGCGCACGCGCACACACATACATTTGGTTAATTAGAACCGACTTCTCTACCCCATTGCATTGATCTCCTCATCGGGATCCTGAGTTCTGCCACTGACCTTTCTCATTTCGTCAGTCAACAACAGGGTTATCCGTCTGAGTTCTTTGCCTGCTCAGTACTTCAGCTCTTCCCTCACCTTCTCTTGGCATTCAAAGACAGAAGTTGCACCTAGTGATTCCCCAACTATAAATTTAACCACCCCTCTCCTGAATTTCGAGGGACTCAAACATTAATAAAATAATACCAACAATTAATTTTACCACTTTTGTAAATATTACCACTTAAAGAAGAAGGAGAAAAAGACTGCTAACAGTGATGAAAAGAAATAAATGGACCCACAACCTGAGGATCGAGTGTTTTCATTAGGATGTTAACATACTTTACAATTTTTTAAGGGCTTTAATACACATTTTCATTTGTGCCTGACAATAATCCAATATAGGGGAGATTTTAGTACCATTTTACTGAGAATGAAACCAAAGCCCAGAGATAGAAATGTGTAGCCCGAGGTCAAAACTCCACCCAGTTCAATCTGTTTCTATTTCTGATTCTAATGACAAGGTAGCTCACTCAGATTTGTGGCTTACCTTATCGTGCCTTTTCTCTCTGGGTCCCTGGGACCCTGCTCATTTGCAGTGCGACAGGGCTCCTGAAATTTCAATTTGCTTTTTGATTTGCTTTCTCCAGCTGTTCCTGCTGTTTGCAGGCTGGGGCATCAAAGCTCAGCTTGAATCCTGCCACTTTAGCCATGGAAACCTTTATCATTTCAACCGCTCTACTTAGAGCCTTAACTACTCTGAAGCCCCGCTTGTTCTCAGTGGAGAAGATACTGGAGCACGAATCCCATGCGGTTTCGGTGGTTTCACTGACGGTAGTTTACATCCCCAAAGGACGTGGTGTCTTCACGGGAGAACCTTTCTGGCCAACTAGCATCTGCTGCACCCCAGCTTCTTAAGCACCCCTACCCTGCCCTGCCATCTGTAGCTGTGGCTGCTGTCCTTTGCACAGAATTTTCTAGATAATTCACGAAACCAAAGGATTCTTTCAGCTTCTTGACCCAGGTTATCATGAGGGGTTTCTCTTTTATGACCACTTTAAAAGAGCAGCGTTAAGCACAGGGTAAGATGCTTTTCAAATGTACAGGACAGGGTTTACCTTTCAGCTTACGATCATCGTCTGTGTGCTCCGAGAGCCGGGGAGCAGGACCTTCCTAGTGTCCACCGCAGTGAATCCGGCCTCACTACAGGCCGGTTTTCATCTTAAATCTACCCTTTGCTCTGTATTCTTCAATAGTTTCCTCTGGTTCTCAAGTTGGAATCAAAAAGACTGCAGTTTCACAGGAGCTCTTCACAAGCGATTTCTCCAATCCATTTGGGACCGAGATGTAAGGTATTCATTGCCGGACGTGGACCCGTCTCTGCTCTTTGCGCTGGGGGTGATCTTGTTACCTTTGAAACCGTCTTTCCTGAAAGCACTGGCCTTTGTAGTTTAGTCCTCGTTTCAACACTTTGTCCCATCCGTCGCCTTCTGACCTCCTCTGTCACATCCGCATCACTCATTAAAATAGAAGTATTTCAGCTTCTCGTTTCATCTGTTTTAAGAGCCCAATAATTTTCCGAGTCAGAATATCTGGATTGAAACTCTCGTTCCACTGCTTATGAGCCCTGCGATCATGGGCAAGTTGCAAACCCATCTTTGCGTCTTAGCTTTTTTCCTCTGTGAAACGGAATTATTAAAATCACCTACCTTCCTGGTTGCCTTGAGAAGGAAAAGTGAAAGGCGTGCAAAATGCCTGGAACAGTGTCTACCAGGTGATAAGAATGTAATAAATGTGAGCTATATTATTAGGACTCCGGCGTATATTTCTGCGAGATGAACTTCAGCATATTGACCTTAAGGGGGTATCATGAAAATTAGATCGTGTCTGCGGAAGTCCTAGTACAGGGCCTGGCACAATATAGGCACTCAAAACGTCATAGTCCCGTTACCCACCAGCCGCCCCTCCCACGCCAGTCCACACTTCCTTGTCCCGTTTGAAGACTGCTTTTTTTCCTCTTCTGTTGCTTTTGTGAATTTACAACCGTACTATAATTTTAAAGCTAACTTGAAAGTGGTGATTTTGAATGAAGTTCAAAAAAAATTCAAAGAAAAGTAAAGAGGAAAATTGTCAAATAGCAGCTGTGCTCCCAGGCAAGAAACGTTAGAGCGGTGACTCATTTTTTAAAAGTTTAACTCCACAGTGAAGTGGACATTGTAATAGCCCTTCCTTACCTTCTGGCCATTAGACACCTGAGAGCTGCCAGAGAAACTGAAAAAGTAACTGCTCCACTCAAAGTCATTCTTCTTAATTGCATGAGGTCAAGTGTAAAGTGTAATCACTTCACTTCTATTCAATTGGTGCCCCTTTTCATTTTGTTCTTTTTCGGCGTCTCCTAGATTTCCAGGCCCATTAAGGGCCCACATACGCCATCGTCCTCAACTCCAGCTTCAGTGTTTGAACTCCTTCCGCGTTACCCCCACCAACTGGTCATCTAGCGTCTGTTGATATCCTCTGGGGAAAAGGCGCCCAAAATGTCCAGAAGGCTTCCTTAACCAGCTTGAGACAGACGTATGTGTGAGAAAACTTTCCCTTTGGTGAGCCAAAATCTGGTTCCATATGCTCTTTTAATATCCTTGCTTTGCTTCTTGAGGCCTCATAGAACTAGTATCCTCCTTCCTGTGCAGCCAGTCTATTGTTGGAAGGAAGTTCTCATGCGACTTTCATATTTTCCATTCCTCACGCAGCTAAAATTCTAAGTTAATACAAGAAAAAAAAAAGTAAAACAAGTAACATAAAATTGTGAGTAGGCAGGTAATGGAGATCCAGTGATTATATTAGTTTTTGCTATCCAGTGTGTCCTTAAAGAACTTTCAGATTTGGATATCCAACGCATGCCTCCAGGTTCTATTCCATATTTTATTTCAGAAGCTAACTGCTAATAGTAGAAAAGTGTGGATACAGTTGTTTATTGATTCAGTCATCTATTCATTCATTCACTCCAAGTTGTGAATATTTGACATCATTTTATATGCCATAACGAGCATGTCTTTTAGCACAATATTATACAATATGCTCCTCATATCAGCTCCCCCCATCAATGGTAAACTTACATGTTTGGAAAATGGGATAGAGGAGAACATTATTAAGGAAGATGAAATAACGGTTTTGTCATTGCAATCCTCTGTCTCTCTTTTGAACAACCCCTTCACAAACCCCCTACCCCCCCATCTCAGCTCCACCCATTTTCCTACCCCTAGGTCGTTCAGAGGTTCCCATATGCATTGAAGGATGCTGGCTCACAAGACAGCTTGATGCTTCAGTCCCTGATTTATGTCCATCATCAGTGCGTCAACCAGCTCATATCTTGGCTTACAGATTTACATATGAAGCACAGGAAAGTTGAAAAATCCTCCTAAGACAGTAGCAAAGGTTGTTGTCACTAATGGGTTGCACTTGCTAGTTGAGGAAACGCAATCTGCAAGGCAGGAGAGCTCTAGTGTCACTTTGTGCAGAGCAGCAAGGGGCTGGCATTTTGCCTATATCTGGAATAGCCATGACTTTAGACCTCTACTGTTTAAATAGGAAGTGCAGAATATTCATTCAATGTATATTTTTAATGTATTTATTATCAATGTCCTCCAATCAAAAGCCACCAGAAACGTACCTTAGTTGAGCCACTTGGGTTTATTGCTTATTGCCGTGAGGAAGAGAAATGCATACTATAAGGCACCTCAGTGCTTGTCAGAGAGCACTTTTGATAGGATTTGGGCTTATGTTGGGTGATTTGGGGGATGTTTGAAGGAAGCTGGGCTTTGCTCTGGGTTGGATGCTGTCAGAAAGCAGGGTCACTTTTTTTTTTATTGAGTGTGTCAATAAGTCTCAGCAAAGGAAGGAAAACTAAAGCAATGGAAACGCTGTAATTGGTGAAGAAGCAGCAATCCCACACTTTAGCCAGGATGGGGGGGGGGTGTTTGGTTATTTTTGTGATTTGGACAATGTTCATGTTCTGTGTTCAGACACGATTACAGAATGTTCTTGTTTTTGTCTTGATCCATTGCGGCCCCAGAGTGGCTTTGTTGGATGTTGACATTCTGTGAAATTCTGTTCAGCAGGTACCAAGGCCTCGCTGTGACTGTGAGCCCAGTTCCTGGATGTCAGGAACCGCTTTTCTCCTTTCATGGCTACACGTTTGTGATGCATCAGTGAACAAACAGATCAGTGAGCAGAGCAGATGACAGCATATGTGCCCTCACTGGGAGAGGGGCACAGAAAACAAACTTAGTTAAGTAAATTGGAGAGAATATTAAAATGTGATAAATGCTATGGAGATTAAAAGGGATAAGGAGTGGGGTAGGCAGTATAGAGAGGAAAGCTGTCATTGTAAATTGGGTGGTCAGGGTAGGCCTCATTGAGAAGGTGACTTCGAACAAAGGCTTGCTATGGAGGTGAGGAAGTAAGTCACATGACTCGCTGAGGGAACTTGGATTCCTGCAACTTTTTACTTACTCCATAGGCAATTGAGCTCATCCCCTCTTTCACGTCTGATTTGCTGTTTTCCTGTCGACCTTCCTGAGACTTTTCAGCCTAGACCAAGGAGAAGGGGATGGGCGAGGAGGGACTGGATCAGCTTAGATGTGTCTGATGGTGTCCCTTCCCTCTGCAGTCCTCTATGACCTCAGGGCACTGACTAATCTCCTCTTTCCTCTCCCTCCACAAAGCTTCTTAGTCTTCTGGTTGGATCTCAGTGTAAGGCAGCTGTCTTGTTACTGCCTCATCTTTACTCTACCAAGATTCTTCGTTCCCTTTTTTTCCTGAAAGCTGAAGAGTTGCCTGTGTTCTAGCCCTGTCCATTAGAACCACAATGTTAGACACAGCATCCTTGGCAGAATGGGTCGATCTGCCATGGAATTACTATTATTTCTTCAGAGTGTGTTCATGGCTATGATGCTTATTTTTCAACTAACTATAACTCTATATGTTTTATTCATTATCCATGATCCCCAATTTTCCTATTTAAAAGTATGTAGACTGATACTTTATTTGCACATTGTTAAAGGTCACAATTTTTAAGTAATATATATAATTAAGTGAACTCAGGCTTGAAATTTGAGATTTCCTTTATAGTGTTCTTCCTTCTAAACTCCAGAATATGCTTTTTTTTAACCTCATTGTCTCAGATTTTATTTTATTTTTTACTTAATTAATTTATTTATTTATCTTAAATAGTTTATTGTCAAGTAGCTTTACATCTAACACCCAGTGCTCATCCCCACAAGTGCCCTCCCCCATGCCCATCACCCACCTTCCCCTCTCCCCAACTCCCATCAGCCCTCAGTTTGTTCTCAGCATTCAAGAGTTTCTCATGGTTTGCCTCCCTCCCTCTCCCCAACTATTTTTCCCCTTCTTCTCCTGCATCGTCCTCCATTAATTTCCTCCTAATCCTCCTATATGTGCAAACATATGATATTTGTCCTTCTCTGCCTGACTTATTTCGCTCAGCATAACACCCTCAAGGTCCATCCATGTTGCTACACATGGCCAGACTTAATTCTTTCTCGTTGCCATGTAGTTTTCCATTGTATAGATAAACCACATCTTCTTGATCCATTCATCTGTTGATGGACACAGGCTCTTTCCATGATTTGGCTATTGTTGAGAGTGCGGCTATGAACACTGGGGTACATGTGCCCCTCTGTATCAGCACTTCTATATCCCTTGGGTAAATTCCTAGCAGTGCTATTGCTGGGTCATAGGAGAGTTCTATTGTTAATTTTTTGAGGAACCTCCATATTGTTTTCCAGAGGGGCTGTACCAGTTTACATTCCCACCAACAGTGTAGGAGGGTGCCCGCTTCTCCACATCCTCGCCAGCATCTAGAGTCTCCTGATTTGTTCATTTTAGCCATTCTGACCAGCGTGATATGGTATCTCAGTGTGGTTTTGATTTGTATTTACCTGATGATGAGGGATGCTGAGCATTGTTGCATGTGTCTGTTGGCCATCTGGATGTCCTCTTTGGAGAAGTGTCTGTTCATGTCTTCTGCCCATTTCTTCACTGGATTATTTGTTTTTTGGGTGTGGAGTTTGGTGAGTTCTTTATAGGTTTTGGATACTAGCCCTTTATCTGATATGTCATTTGCAACTGTCTTTTCCCATTCCGTCGGTTGCTTATTAGTTTTATGGATTGTTTCCTTTGCAGTGCAGAAGCTTTTGATCTTGATGAGGTCCCAGTAGTTCATTCTTGCTCTTGATTCCCTGGCCTTTGGAGATGTGTCAAGTAAGAAATTGGTATGGTTGAGGTCAAGGAAGTGGTTTCCTGCTTTCTCCTCTAGGATTTTGATGGTTTCCTGTCTCACATTCAGTTCCTTTATCCATTTTGAGTTTATTTTTGTGTATGGTGTGAGAAAATGATCTAGTTTCATTCTTCTGCATGTTGCTGTCCAGTTATCCCAGCACCATCTCTTAAAGAGGCTGTCTTTTTTCCATTAGATACTCTTTCCTGCGTTGTCAAAGATTAGTTGGCCATACATTTGTGGGTCCAATTCTGAGTTCTCTATTCTAATCCATTGGTCTATGTGTCTGTTTTTGTGCCAACTCCATAGTGTCTTGATGATGACAGCTTTGTAGTAGAGGCTAAAGTCCGGGATGATGATGCCTCCCGTTTTGGTTTTCTTCTTCAATATTACTTTGGCTATTTGGGGTCTTCTGTGGTTACATAAAAATTTTAGGATAGTTTGTTATAGCTTTGAGAAGAATGCTGGTTAAATTTTTTTTTTTTTTTACTTATTTCTGAGAGAGAGAGAGACAGTGTGAGCAGGGGACCGTCAGAGAGAGAGAGGGAGGTACAGAATCTGAAACAGTCTCCAGGCTCTGAGCAAGCTGTCAGCACAGAGCCCAACGCGGGGCTCGAACCCATGAACTGTGAGATCATGACCTGAGCTGAAGTCGGATGCTTAACTGACTGAGCCACTCAGGTGTCCCAGAATGCTGGTGAAATTTTGATTGGAATTGCATTGAATGTGTAGATTGCTTTTGGTAGTAATGACATTTTAACATATTTATTCTTGCGATCCATGAGCATGGAATGTTTTTCCATTTCTTTTTGTCTTCTTCAATTTCTTTCATAAGTTTTGTATAGTTTTCACCGTACAAATCTCCTGTATCTTTGGTTAGGTTTATTCCTAGGTATTTTATGATTTTTTTGTGCAGTTGTGAATGGGATCGGTTTCTTGATTTCTCTTCCTGTGGCTTCATTGTTAGTATATAAAAATGCAACCTATTTCTGCACGTTGATTTTGTACCCTGCAACTGTGCTGAATTCATGGATTAGTTCTAGTAGGCTTCTGGTGGAGTCTGTCAGGTTTTCTATGTAGAGTATCATGTCATCTGCGAAAAGTGAAAGTTTGACTTCTTCTTTGCCAATTCTGATGCCTTTTATTTCCTTTTGTTGTCTGATGGCTGATGCTAGGATTTCCAGAACTATGTTAAACAACAGTGATGAGAATGGACATCCCTGTCGTGTTCCTGATCTCAGGGGGAAAGCTCTCAGTTTTTCCACATTGAGGATGATGTTAGCTGAGGGCTTCTCATAGATGGCTTTTATGATGTTTAGGTAAGTTCCTTCTATCCAGACTTTCTCTAGAGTCTTTATTAAGAAGGGATGCTGTATTTTGTCAAATGCTTTTTCTGCATCTATCGACAAGACCATATGGTTTTTATCTTTTCTTTTGTTGATGTGATGTATCACATTGATTGATTTGCGAATGTTGAACCAGCCCTGTAACCCAGGAATGAATCTCACTTGATCTTGGTGGATAATTCTTTTTATGTGCTGGTGTATTCGATTTGCAAATATCTTGTTGAGGATTTTTACATCCCTATTCATCAAGAATATTGGCCTGTAGTTCTCTTTTTTTGCTGGATCTCTGTCTGGCTTGGGAATCAGAGTGATGCTGGCTTCATAAAATGAGTCTGGAAGTTTTCCTTCGATTTCTATTTTTTTGAATAGCTTGAGAAGAATGGGTATTAATTCTGTTTTCAATGTCTGGTAGAATTCCACAGGGAAGCCATCTGGCCCAGGGCTCTTATTTGTTGGGAGATTTTTTGATATCTAATTCAATTTCCTCACTAGTTATGGGTCTGTTCAGATTTTCTATCTCTTCCCATGTGAATTTTGGTAGTGAGTGTGTGTTTAGGAATTTGTCCATTTCTTTTAAGTTGTCTAGTTTGTTGGCATATAATTTTTCATAGTATTCCCTGATAATTGCTTGTATTTCTGAGGGGTTGGTTGTATTAAGACCATTTTCATTCATGATTTTGTCTATTTGGGTGCTCTCTTCTCTTTTTGAGAAGACTGGCTAGAGGTTTGTCAATTTTTTTTATTTTTTCAAAAAAACCAACTCTTGGATTCCTTGATATGTTCAACTGTTTTTATGGTTTCTATATTGTTTATTTCTGCCCTGATTTTTATTATTTCTCTTCTCCTACTGGGTTTGGGGTGCTCCTGTTGATCTCCCTCTAGTTCCTTTAGGTGAGCTGTTAGATTTTGTATTTGCGCTTTTTCTAATTTCTTGAAATAGGCCTGGAGTGCAAAGTACTTTCCTCTTAGGACTGCCTTTTCCGCATCCCATAGAGTTTGGATTGTTGTATTCTCATTTTCATTCGTTTCCATATATTTTAAAATTTCTTCTCTAATTGCCTGATTGGCCCATTCTTTCTTTAGTAGGGTGTTCTTTAACCTCCATGTTTTTGGAGGTTTTCCAGACTTCTTCCTGTGATTGATTTCAAGTTTTAAAGCATTATGATCTGAGAGTGTGCATGGTATGATCTCAATTCTTTTATATTTTTTGAGGGCTGCTTTTTGTCCTAGTATGTGATCTATCTTGGAGAATGTGTCATGAGCACTTGAGAAGAAAGTGAATTCAATGGCCTCAGAATGTAGAGTTCTAAATATATCTGTGAAATCCATCTGGTCCAATGTGTCGTTCAAGTCCATTGTTTCTTTAGTGATTTTCTGTCTAGTTGATCTATCCATTGCTGTAATTGGAGTCTTAAAGTCCTCTGCTATTAGCACATTCTTATCCATAAGCTTGTTTCTGTTTGTGATTAATTGTTTTATGTATTTGGGTGCTTGTGTATTTGGTGCGTAGACATTTATAATTGTTAGCTCTTCCTGATGGCTAGACCCTTTAATTATTATATAATGCCCTTCTCCATCCATTGTTACTGTCTTTACTTTAAAGTCCAGTTTGTCTGATATAAGTATAGCTACTCCAGATTTCTTTTGACTTTCCGTAGCATGATAGATATTTCTCCATCCCCTTACTTTCAATCTGAAGGTGTCCTCCAGTCTAAAATGAGTTTCTTCTAGACAGCAAATAGATGGATTTTTTTTTTTGGTCCATTTTGCTACCCTATGTCTTTTGATTGGAGCATTCAGCCCATTTACATTCAGTGTTATTATTGAAATATATGCGTTTAGAGTCATCGTGTCCTTTGTGGAATTCATGTTTGTAGTGGTTTCTCTGGTATCTTGGGTTCCTTGCAATATTTCCCTCAGAGGGTCCCCCTCAGGATTTCTTGTAGGGCTGGTTTAGTGGTGATGAATTTTTTCAATTTTTGTTTATTTGGAAAGACTTTATCTCTCCTTCTAATCTGAATGATAGGCTTGCTGGATAGAGGATTCTTGGGTGCATATTTTTTCTGTTCATCACATTGAAGATTTCCTGCCATTCCTTACTGGCCTGCCATGTTTCAGTAGATACATCTGTCACCACTCTGATAGGTTTCCCTTTGTATGTTAGGGCCCTTTTATCCCTAGCTGCTTTCAAAATTCTCTCTTTGTCCTTATAGTTTGCCATTTTCACTATGATATGTCATGCAGAAGATCAATTCAAGTTACGTCTGAGGGGAGTTCTCTGTGCCTCTTGAATTTCAACTTCTACTATCCTCTCCAGGCTGGGGAAGTTCTCTGCCATAATTTGTTCCAGGACTCCTTCAGCACCTTTTCCTCTCTCTTCCTCTTCTGGAATTCCTATGATAGGGATAGTGTTCCATTTGGTCATATCGCTGAGCTCTCCTTTCGTGTTCCTGGATCAGTTTATGTCTCTTTTTCTCAGCTTCTTCTTTTTCTATAATTGTGTCTTCTAAATCACTTATTCTCCTTTCTGCCTCTTCAATCCATGCATTGGATGTCTCATTTTTATTATGTATCTCATTTATAGCATTTTGTAATTCATCACAACTATTTTTAAGCTCCATAGTCTTTGTAGGAATAGTTTCTCTGACGTCTTCCATGCTTTTTTCAAGCCCAGCGATTAATTTTATGACTAGTGTTCTAAATTCTTGTTCAGTTTTGTTGTTTATATCTGTTTTGAGCAGTTCTTTAGCTGTAATTTCTTCCTGGAATTTCTTTGGAGGAGAGTTCTTCCGTTTCGTCATTTTCGTTAGCTTTCTATCTCTTGTTAATTTTAAAAGCTTGTTATGCACCCTGTCCCTGCTGGTGCTGCTGTTTTAAATAGGGCTCTTTGACTGTCCAGGGCCTGTCCTTTCAGGGAGTGTTGTTTGAATGTTGTCTCTTGGTTTGTCTTGTTGAGACTTTGGTTACTTTGTTTCCCTACTCGTAGTGGTATTTGGGACTCTCCACCATGTGTACTTTGGCTTGTTTCTTGAGGTAGCCCTGGAAAAGAAAACAGACAGACAACGACACAGGGAATAAAGGTACACATATGCACAGACAAATTCAATAAACAAGCGCACTGAAAGGGAAAAAGAAAAAGAAAAAAAAGAAGGGACAAAAAAATAAAACAAAAAAGAAAAAAGAAGAGGAGGGAGGGAAGACAAATAATAAAAATTAAAATAAGAATTAATAAAAAATTGAAAAAAGAAGAAAAGGAAAGAAAAAACCAAAAAACAATGGACAGTCTAAAGGCATAAAACCAGAATTCCCAGCTACAAATAAAGAGCCAGGTATATGCAGTGCTGATGGAAGAGCATATACAAAGAGAGAAATGACAGGGCGAGGAGAAAGCAAAATTGGAAATGAAATGACTAGGCAGAGAGACTAAGAGGCTTGATTCAGAGGGAGAAATCGTAGAATATGTTTAGAGGTGAATAGAAAGAAACGAAGATGTTACTCAGAGAAACTATATAGTCTGATTATTCCAGAGAGAGAGAAAAAGGTATCGGTGGAGGTGTAGAGTGTACATGTAGAGAATGGATTAGATGTGACTCTTTAAGCAAACCAGTGACCAGAGTGCCCTGTCCAGCAGAGTGGGAATGAGAAAAGGGAGAATATATCTGAATAGAAAGAAATATCTAGAATTAATCATGGCAGTGCATCCATGTTGGTCTTGCGCTGGGCTCAGGTTAAAAAAAAAGCAGCTCCCTAGCAGGGATGGGCGTGGTCTGGTGTAGGCGGGTCTTAGCCTCCACTGTGTCCCCCTGGCGCTCCCTGAGGCCCCGCCCTGGTGGTTGTGGGAGAAAAATGGCGGCGCCCCAGTCCCTTCTCCAACTAAGCATTGCAAATCACTCCTTTGGGCCCGATCTCCCTGTGCTGCGGGCGTAGTCAAGGTGAGCTGAGTTCTATGCCCCACGCCCCGCCTCATTTCCAGGTCCCAGTCCGTGCACGCTTTGTTTATTCTGCCGGAAACACAGTCCTGCAGGTCGCTGTCTCCCTGCTGCGGGGGGTTCGAGTGGGGCAGGGGAAAGTGTCGCAGCCTCAGATCCGCCGGGGTCAGGCGGCGGCACAACCTGGGATCCCGCCGCCTCCGCCAGGGGGTCAGGTCGGGGGAACTCAGCCTCGGGCCTGCCGCCTCCACTCTGCTGGGGCAAGTCCGGGGGCAAGTCCAGGGAACGCAGCCTCAGCCGCAGCGTCCGCGCTGCCGCCGGGGATGGTGCCGGGAGCGCGGCAGAGCAGTGTTTCCTGGCGCCCTTTGGGACCGAGGGCACCTAGTTCAAAGTCACCATCCCAGCCGGAACTAAAAAACACTCTCTTTCCAAGCTGAGGTTTCTCTCTTCCCCAGGGACGGTTCTATGAGCAGTCTCAGAATCTCTTTCCTTTCCCCTGGTCTCGCTGCGCCTCACCGCTCACCGCGTCTGCCCAGGAGAGGGGCTCCCTCCCCCCTCCCTCCGTGTCTTTGGGTCCCGTCCCACTTTTATCTTCCCCAGTTCGCACTTACTTACGCGCTTATTTGGCTTCCTTCCCAGTGTACTCTGTCTGTTACTCTTCCCAAACTCCTGTGGCTCAGTGTCCTATGGCTCAGGCCTTCTCGGTTTGAGACATGGGTGCAGGCGAAATGCACGGAGCTCCCTACTTCTCCGCCATCTTGCCCCCCCAATCTAAACTCCAGAATATTCTATCCTGGTAGCTGCAACTATCCTGAGAACATTGTATAATAAATATTTTAAGAGTGAAAATAATTGATACCAGTAGGCATAGTGTAGCACGCTTTCGTGACAGATTGAATAAAAGTAATTAAATGTGCATGCATCACTAAAATGTAATAGAATTGGAGTCCCCTCTTAATAAACAGCATGGCACTAGGAGGAGAAATACATGAATTTCTGATTTTTGACACTGAAAATCTAGCTGTATAGTTAAGACATCCAAACAATTATAAATGTTATTATTAAGAGATTTTATTATCCTATTATTAATGTTATTAAGAGATAACTCTTGGGGCACCTGGGTGGCTCAGTTGGTTGAGCATCCAACTCCTGCTCAGGTCATGATCTCACGGTTCGTGGGTTCAAATCCCATGTCGGGCTCTGTGCTGGCAGCCAGCTCAGAGCCTGGAGCCTGCTTCAGATTCTGTGTCTCCCTTTCTCTCTGACCCTCCCCTGCTCACACTGTCTCTCTCTCTCTCAGAAATAAATAAAACATTAAAAAAAATTTTTAAAAAGAGATAACTCTTGATTTGATATGTTCAGTGATCTGATTGGGGTACCCATTTTTGTTATGAAATTATAATAATCATAACCATTTACATTTATATGGTTATGATTTTTTATGTTTATTTAATTTTGAGAGAGAGAGAGAGCGCCAGTGGGGAAGGGGCAGAGAGAGAGCAAGAGACAATCGCAAGCAGGCTCCATGCTGTCAATGCAGAGCCTGACATGGGGCTCAAATTCACAAACTGTGAGATCATGACCTGAGCTGAAATCAGGTTGGGTGCCTAACCCACTGAGCCACACAGGCGCCCCTGAGGTATTATGTGTTTATATCCACTTTCCCATTTGAGCCTCATAACATCTCTGGAAGGTATGGAATGTATTGAGTTATTCTCCTCATTTTACTGTGAAGAAAGTAGTACTTGGAGAAATGAAGTGACTTGCAAACTAAGAGCTGGATACATGAAAGGAATTCAGTTTTCCTAAATATGAATATACCTTTCAAATAAAGAGCAATCAGATGTTATTTAAATTTTCCATCTGTCACTTACTACCTATGTGACCTTGGACAAGTAATTCAATTTCTCTGAGTTTCCATGTTTTTGAGGCTAACAATAAAGCCTACCTCAATGAATTAGGTGATTATATTATATATATTACATGTTATATATATCATATAATTAAAATTATATGTATAATAAGTGTTTCAATATATATAAAATATAAAAATATATAGGTGTCCTGAGATCTAATCCTCAATGTGTGTGGAGGAGGTTCCTCACACTAACAAGCAATTCTGCGGGACACCAGCTAAGTGTCCTACAATTTGACTCCATTCTGACACTACCTGGATATTTCATCAGATTCCACATGTTAGAGTTTCAGTCCCCCAAGCCTATGGCCTCTCCACTTCAAACGCCTGCTGCAGACCCACGCTGTTTTCTGTGCTTCTGAATGATCAGGTACAGATTGGAGGTTTCTACAACCTCCTCCTTGGATTTGACTAATTTGTTAGAGCAGCTCAAAGAACTCAGAAATATTTTACTTAACTAGTTGACTGGTTTGTTATGAAAGGGTGTGGTTCAGAAACAGCCAGGTGGAAGAGATGCATGGGGCAAGGTGAAGGGCACAGGGCTCCCGTGTCTTCCACTCTCCTAAAACCTCCACGTGTTCACCAACCCGGAAGCTCTCCAAACCCTGTCCTTCTGAATTTTTATGGAGGCTTCATTATATAAGCATGATTGATGAGGTAATTCATCATTGGCGATTGATTCAACCTCCAGCCCCTCTCTCCTCCCCAGAATCAGAGCGTGGGACTGAAAGTTCCAACCGTCTAGTCATCGTTTGTTCCCTGGCAACCAGCCACCCACCCTTAGGTGCTTTCCAAAAGTCATCTCGTTAACATAAACCCAGTTATGGTGGAAAGGGGCTTGTTATGAATAACAAGACATCCATTTCACTGTTATGGCTCAGATACAATATCAGGGACTGAGGACAAGAAAGCAAATATTATAACAAAAGATGGTCCCATTTCTCTCATTGCTCAGGAAATTCCAAGTGTTTGGGGATCTGTGAGCCAGAAGCCATGTATAAAGTCCAAATATATATGAGAAATATATTTTGGTCATCTGAATGACCAATGTTTATTTCTTAGTAAGTCACAATTTTATATGTATAGATACAGATGCCAGCTAGCTAGCTAATCTCCCGGTATAATGCCTAGAAAACACTATAGCTGAATAAGTTGATAGCTACTATCAGAAGTAGCAACAACAATTAGAAAATCATGTTTTTATCTTTAAAACAGGAACGCTAGACCTTGACTCAGGGTCATCATTAGTTATAATGACATATTAAAAGCAAAGTATTTAGTGTAGTATGTGTTACACAGGCAGACATGCAGTGACACTTGATATTATAATTACTTTCATTTGTATGTTAAGACAGTTTTCTGAAAGTGATCGAAATATCCCACGTTTAAGCAAATATGGGGACTTACTGGCTCAACTAACTACACAAGGGGTATATCTCACTTCTGGCGCACCTAGATAAAGAAAATTGAATGATATCTTCAGATTCTCTCCCACCAGTCTACCCTATTCTTCTGTGTTGCCTCTATTATCAGGTGATTTCAAGCTAGCCTCCAGCAGCATTCTGGCCAGAGGACTATGATGTGTAGCTTTACTTAGTCCTGAGTGACATGCGAATGTCCAATACATCATTAGTAGTCTGTATACATTTGCTTTCCAAGGAAATGGTTCCACATTGTTGGTTTATATCATTAGGCTGTGCCAATGTGGTCCCCATAGCCGCTGCTCACCTTCACCTACACAATCTCTCATTTTCCTGCTTCATAACACAGCAGAGTGGGCTTTAGCACAACTGCGTTGAACAGAACTGCTAATTAACATACCAACCGGATCACACTCTTCATTGTAATTAAACATTTATGTGATGACTTTCTACCCTGTGTGACAATGGCCTGAACTAGGCACTGTAAAGGAAACTTAAAAAGCCCCTGCTTAGAAGAGGGTCCTAGACTCACGGGCTGACAGAGGAGACCACTCTTTCTAACATATGGGTGAAGATGAGCAGTAAGATAGCAGACGTAGCCCAAAGTGCTCTGGAAATGCAGAGGACGATTTTCATCCCGAATGGGCCAGGACTGAAGCACAGACACATGAAAGAGATACAGATAGAAATTTGGTGGCAAGTTGAGGCAACTTTTGGCTTAAGGGACCAACAGTATAGTTCTCCAACGGAGACCTGTAGGTATGGGAAGGAAGTCACTCAGGAGTGAGGGAGCCTACCTTTTCACATGTATCAATGCATTCTTTCCTTTTTTCCAAACCACTCTACTTTTCTTTTTCCTGCCTCTTGATTCCACCAGAGAATTACGTCAGTAGATTTTCAGAGGCCATTCTTCACTCGCTTCTCCCCACCAAATCCCCAGTACCTACTCTTCTGATGAAAATGGATTAAGTGACAGTGTTCATTTATTCAATCTATTAGTCAGTGAATTCCTCGGAGGTGTCTACTATGTACCAGCCACACAAAGGGATAAAAAGATGCTAAGATATATTTCTTGCCTGAAACTTAAGGTATGTACATTTTGTTTGGGAAGGCAGGCTCTAAAAAGCACAATGTAAGAAATGAAGTGCTAGAAACCTTTGGGATGTTCTTAGAAACACTGGAAGGAAGAAGTGCTACTTCCCCATGCAAGGGGCAGGTGTCTGTTTGGTTTGGAAAGTTTTCAATGAGGAGATGACATTTGAGCTAGCTCTCTAAGCCGGGGAGGAAATTTGTGCAAATGAAGAGGGGCACCCAAGAAACCACGTGGAGAGTGCCTAAGAATTAGGCAGTGACTTGATATGCCTGGAATGTGTGTAGTGCCAAGGGAGAAAGTGGCAAGAGATAAAGCCAGAAAGGTGTGTGGGCAGCAGCTCTGGAAAACCTTAGAGATTTGGCTTCATCTCCTAGATGATGGTGATGTGGGGGGTCATGGGCGAGGCAGAGGCACAGGCATGGAAGAGATTCACAGGGTAGGGAGATAATTGCTAAACCTAATTATCAAGCATAATTACCAAGTTAGAGAACAGAAGGCCATTAAAAAAAATTTTTTTTAATGTTTTTATTTATTTCTAGGAGAGAGAGAGGGAGACAGTGTGATCAGGGGAGGGTCAGAGAGAGAGGGAGTCACAGACTCTGAAACAGGCTCCAGGCTCTGAGCTGGCTGTCAGCACAGAGCCCAACGTGGGGCTCGAACCCACGAACCGCTAGATCATGACCTAAGCGAAAGTCGGACGCTTAACTGACTAAGCCACCCAGGCGCCCCCAGAAGGCCGTTTGTAATATTCTATAGAAGCCCTGTTAGGGACGCCTGGATGGCTCAGTCGGTTAAGTGTCCGACTTCAGCTCAGGTCATGAACTCAGGGTTTGTGGGTTCGAGCTCTGCATAGGGCTCTGTGCTGACAGCCAGCTCAGAGCCTGCAGCCTCTTTCAGATTCTGTATCTCCCCCTCTCTCTGACTCTCCCCTGTTCACGCTGTCTCTCTCTCTCTCTCTCTCTCTCTCTCCCCCTCTCTCTTTCAGAAATAAATGAACCATTAAAAAAAAATTAAAAAAAGAAGCCCTGTTCAAGGAAAACCCAATAAACCCAATGCAAACTAAAATTAAGTATATAAACAGATTAATAATGCTTCACTTAAGGAAAGTTGGTTCCTTGAAATTTAGAACTTCCCTGGTGCAAAGTAATATGTGTTCTGTTTATAATAAATCATCATAATATTTTTTCACAAGTACCTCCATTATCTGAACCAGGGACCACTTCCTTATTTGGGCCAAATGTGTAAATTTGACACAAATTGTGTAGCTGAAATGCATTGCTGGACATGTGTAATATTTGAAAGAAAAAAAAATAAAGATGGCACAGCTGTGTTCTCATAATATACCTGAATCCCACTTTATCAGTGACCTTGGGATCCTTGCTGATCATCAGACTGGTGGAAGAAAGCAGCAACTAAAAGAACTTGTGATGCTTGAATAACTAAATCTTCTTAGATTAAATCCAAAAGCCCATCATATTCTGAATTCTACGCCATGACAGAGTATTAACAAATCTCAGGTTTCTATTCAAATTATAATGCCCTTGTGCTTTTTATTTAGAAAGTTTACAGAGATTAGTATTCGGAAGTCGTTCAGAGACTTGCATTTCTGAAGCGATTGCAAAGACTTATAGAATGCCATAACAACCGTTTACATTTTCTTATTGGCTTTACAGTTGTAACTCGTGTTTACTCCTAATACATCCATGCTCGGCTTCCTTTTAAGCTTTTAGAGCTGAGCCCAAAATTTCTGTTAATCACCAATGATTAACAGAGGGTACAAAAGGGAAGATACATGGTGACTTTCAAAACAGTCCTTTGAAACAAAACTTTGAAAAAAAAATCCTTTGAAAAAAAAGATGGGTAAATTTTCATCTGTTTGAATATAGATATCAAGAAGGGTACTAAATTCTAATTGTTTGCCCTTTTTTTCTTACTATATGTTCATGAAATGTGCTTCTGTCATCATTATTCAGATCAACTTAAAACAAAAACAAAAACCAAAAAACCAAACCCAGGTATCAAAAGGGAGCTTCCGGACTCACTTGTTCCTTCTCAGATTGTGTCAGAATATGCTCACTGAACTCAATTATTTCTTGTTAATGTGGAAGGCAGCCCAAGAACCTACTTTTCTTCTACTTTGTACAGCACAGAAGCGCATTCTCCTCCTACAATGATGACATGAAATATATTTTTGGTCTCTGTTAGTTGACATGCAAATATACCCACTGCATCACAAGCAAAAACTCATTAAAAGCTGCTGGAATGCAATTGTGTTATCTCCCAGGAACACAGAAAATAACATTAGTCATCACTCCAGTGCATTTCCATTTGCTAACAGTGAAATCACCCACCCCACCTCCATTCCCCCGAGGTTTCCATAGGAAATTTTCATATTTTATTCTAGTTCCATCAGACAAAAGCTCTAGGTGTCTATTCATCACTAAGACACTTTTTTTCATTTAAATTGCAAAATGCTGCCACATGATCTCATATACAACCATGGGAACTTTTGTTGCCTAGTATTTCCTAACGTGTAGGTCTGACTTTGTAGATATTGCTAAAAGTCCCCTACAAAGTGTATGGAATTGTTGCTTAGATAATGAATATTTGGCAGAATTCGACAGGAGAGAGAGGCTGATGTGTAACAAAAGTGACATGTAGCATCTGAAAATACACCCTTTCTCTAACATTTTACTCATTTTAGGAAAGTGCTTTCCTTGCAGAGAGATTCCCAATGGTTTTGGTTGTGTGGGTACTCAGCTAAGGTGGCATGTAAGAGACATTTGGTAAGTCTTACCACAGCATGCATTCCCTAGTTCTCATATTTCTACTTACTATCACCACCAACTCCTGAAGCTAGAAGGAATCTTACCTACTCTAGAGAAACTTTAGGGGGCAAAAATAAACAACTGAAAGTGGGAGATAAGCTAATCTATTAATGTTTGCCATAAAGGAAATTAAGTAGGCGGTTGTGGGAAGAGATACTTAAATTGGGATTTTGATAATGGAATGATTCAATGCAAAGATGAAATTTAATGTTTTGCCAGCTTTATTGAGGTATGATTGACCAAAAAATGTATATAGTAAAACCATGGATTGTAAGTAACTTGTTCTGCGAGTGTTCCACAAGACGAGCAAACATTTCTAATAAATTTTAACTTGATAAACGAGCGATGTCTTGCAATATGAGTAGTACGTGCCTCCAAATGTCACACTATCATAACTGAGCCAATAGTTCTCTCTCTCTCTCTGTCTCTCTGTGGGATTGTGGGTGATTGTCTTCCATGCTCAGATTCTAGGTCTCAGGCCACAGTGTTTGGCACAGATCAGTGATTTTTCAGAACATTGCAAGGTGCCCACAACTGACTCTAGTGTATTTTTTGTTACTTCACAGCACCTGTGGACAGTCCTTTGCTTTTCCACAAAGAGTGAGCTCAGGAATGCTTTGCTTCCTCCTAGCTCAGACTGCCTGCAGACAGAGACCCTTTCCTCTGCTGCCTTATTGCCAGTTACAGTAAATGCAGCATATGAAAAGAGCTTATTAATACTGTATGGTAGTCTGCATCTCTCAGTGATGGTGAAAGGCGTCCTATACAATGACCCTCTTCTCTCTTGACTCCCTCACACCAGCCACGAAGGTTGTCAAAGGTAAATGTAGGTTAACTTGTTTATTTTTCTTTTACATTTTGTATTTTCTTAATTAATTTGTATTATATTACAGTATTTTAATCACTTTTATATGACTATTTTTGGGTGGTGGAACGAAGCATCTGAGTTTCCATTATTATGCAGAAATTTCGCTTTGATATACAAGTGCTTTGGATTATAAGCATGTTTCCAGAACGAATTATGCTCACAAACCAAGGTTTTACTATATATTTAAGTTTTACAATGTAATTCTCTAAAGTCTGCTGCATGATTTAATATACATACACATTGTGAAGTGACTGCTACAGTCAAGCTAATTGGCATGTCCATCACCTCCCATCTACATATTGTGTGTGTGTGTGTGTGTGTGTGTGTGGTAAGAACCCTTTAGATTGACTTTCTTAGCAAATTTCAAGTATTCAGTAGTTTTATTAACCAGTCACTATATTGAACATTAGACCCCTAGAACTCACCCATCTTATAACTGGAAGTTCGTACTCTTTGACTGACATCTCCCCATTCTCTCCCCACCCAACCCCTGGGAACCACCATTCTCCTTTCTATTACTATGAGTTTGACTTGTTTAGATTCCACATATAAGTGAGATCTGTCTTTCTCTGCCTGACTTATTTCACAAAGCATAATGTCCTTCAGGTTCACCCATGTTGTCGCAAATAGCACAATTTCCTTCTTTTTCATGGCTGGATAATCTTTCATTGTCCTTAGCCATTTATCTGTCGATGGACTCAGCTTGTTTCCATATTTTGGCTATTGTGGAATAATGATGCAATGAACATGACAGTGCAGATATCTCCTCAAGATTTTGATTCCATTTCCTTTGAATATACACCTGGAAGTGAGATTATTGTGTCATATTTGATCTTGAGAAAGATCAAGCCATATGAAGATCTGGGGGGAAAGTGTCCCAGACAGAGGAAACAGCAAGTGTGCACAATAAGATGTTCAACAATTCTTCGATAAGTGAGGAATTATCTTTAATAACTTCATCATTTTAAACTATTGTCTTATTGATCTGTCCATATTTTCTTTCGTTAATTTTTTTTGCAAGTTGTCTATGAACGTAATCATACTTCCTTAGAAAAGATATTTTAGGGGTGCCTGGGTGGCTCAGTTGGTTAAGTGTCCGACTTTGGCTCAGGTCATGATCTCATGGTTTACGAGTTTGAGCCCTGTATCGGACTCTGCGCTGACAGCTCAGAGCCTGGAGCCTGCTTTGGATTCTGTGTCTCCCTTTCTCTCTGCCTCTCCCCAACGTGTGCTCTGTTTTACTGTCTCTCTCTCTCAAAAAATGAGTAAACATTTTTTTAAAAATTAAAATAAGAAAAGGTATCTTATACATTGAGAATATTAACCCTTTGCTGCTGGTATGGCAAATGCTCTCCCATTTTGTTATCTCTTGGCTCATTTTACTTTTTTTTTTCTTATGGAGTTTGTATTTTATATTTAGCTCTATTACTGTTTTTAATGTTTTTTTTTCCTTTCATTATATGTTTAGATATATTCTCTCTACCTAAAGATAGATAGTGCTTAAATCAGCAATGTTTATTTGTACTTCATCTTTGGTTTAAGATTTTAGATGAAAGCATTTGATGCATCTTGCATTTATTTGACTTAGGAAACCGTTTTTTAATTTTTTTAAAAAAATGGTGAAACAGTAATCTCAATTCATTTAATTGAATAATTGACATTTTTTCCTGTTGATTTTAAATGTTACCTTATCATATACTTAATTACATGTTCTTGAGGTTGAATCCAGACTCTGTAATGTGTTCCTTTTAGCTATTCCTCTATGCCAGTACAAAACTGTTTTCTTTTTTCAATCTTTACAATGCTATTATTATACATTAACACCAGTCTTCCTCATTATTCTTTATCAAAATTATCTTAGTTATTATCACCTGTTGTTCCAAGTAGATGTTTGAATCAATTTGCCAATTTATTTTCAGGTAGCATTTTGATGAGGACAAATTGAAAATTATACATTACACTCATAGGATACATAAATTTTAACTTAGGGTATTCCTAAGTACATTTTGTTGTTTAGTGTCGTAAATGTGCTCTCTTTTTACCATACTGAATCTCTATCTCTAAAAAAATATACAGTGAATTTGCTAAGGTATTTTAGGTATATAAAAATGGAGTCTATAAATAATTATTTCTATCTACCACCACCACCATCACTCATCATCCATCCATCCATCCCTGTAACACATATCTGTATTTATTTGTTTACTGGAACCAGAATGCATGCATTTGAATGTGGCTTCACTTACTTACATGCTGTGCCTCACTAGGCTAGTTACTTTACATCTCTTTATCTCAGCTTCCTGTAAAGTTGAGATACAGTTACCTACTTGATAAAGTGGTTTTGAAGATTGAATGAGTTAGTTTATGCAAAATGCTTAGAATAGTGCCTGGCACATAGTAAGCAGTATAAAGGATTTGCTGTTGTCATTGTCATTCTTAGTATTTTATTTGCTACAACTTCCAAAGAAAAGCTCAGTAATGGTGATGCAAGTTAGCATCTCTGTTTTGTTCCTTACTTTAGGGATAATACCTCTTAGAGACTTTTTCCATATTTGATTTCTCTATATTTTTATATTATAAGGTATTTTAAGGAACATTATAGACATTTTGGCCTCTTAAACTTTTTTGTATACTTTAATTAATTAATTTTTTAATTTTTATTTATTTTTGAGAGAGACAGAGTACTCACTCTGTGGGGGAGGAGCAGAGAGTGAGGGAAACAGAATCTGAAGCAGTCTTCAGTCTCTGAGCTGTCAGCACAGAGCCCAATGTGAGGCTTGAACTCATGAATCACGAGATCATGACCTGAGCCAAAACCAATAGTCGGGTGCTCAACCAACTGAGCCACCCAGGCACCCCTATACTTCACCTTTTTGATATCTATCTCTAAAAAATAAGATTTTTCTACATACCACAATATTATTAAGACAGCTAACAAGTAATAGTCATTCCTAATGTCTTCTACTATCCAGTTTATATTTAAATTTACCTGAAATCTTTTTTATAGCTGATTTGTTAAAACATACATCTCATCAAGGACAACACATTGCATTCAATTCTTATGTATCTCAAGACACATAAGATAGAAGTATCTGGAATGCTTCTATCTTTCTTTTAATGGCATTGGAAAAAATGTGCCACCTTCTGGATTTGTCTGATCATTTAATCATGGTGTCATTTACTGTGTTCTTATATGTTCTAAAAACTGGAGTTCAGTCTAAAGCTTTGATGAGATTCCAGTTATAAATAGTTTGAGGAAGAGAACTCTCCATTGCATAATGCATTATTTCTGGTTCTCTGGGAAGTAGATGTCAAGAGAGAATTAGAAGTGCAAAAGATTGATGGAGGAAAGGACTGTGAAAGATGGAAGGGAAAGAGACCTCCCTTATCCTGTCTCTGTCACTTACCCTAACCTTCTAGATCTTGTGTTTCTCATCTGTGAATTAATAATAAGATTACTTATCTCATAGGGTCACTTCAAAAATTGAATGAGATAATGGATAAATAATAAAAGTTACCATCTCTAAAAATCAAATCTCATATATTGCCTCTACTTAAAATTATTATTTACCCCCTCATATATCAAATCTCATATATTTCCTCTACTTAAAATTATTATTTACCCCCTCATACACATATCCCCTGCTCCAGGTGCTCTAATAGAGCATTCTATTAGCTCATATTTATTTACTATTTATTACTACTATTTACTAAGGCACAATTCAAGTGATTTTATGCATTGTTTATTTACTCAACAAATCATTATTGAGCACCTCTCTGGGGTCAGGCACTGTTCTGGTCTTTAGGGATACAACAGATTAAATTCTCTCTGCCATCATGTAGCTTACATTCTATGGAGGAGAGGCAAGCAATAAGCAAAAATAAACAAGTGAAATATATACTATGTATATAATGGTATGGTAATAAATAGAATGAAAGAAATAATGCAGAAAGTTGGGGGTCAGGGAGAGGTGAAGGAATGCTATTCTAAAGAAGAAGTCAAGGAAGACCTTACTGAAAAGGTGATATTTGAGAAGAAAAAACAACTAGAAAAGGTGAGGGGAAAAAGCCATGTGGACATTTGAGGAAAAGGAAATACATGAATAAACAAGTGGAGAGGTCTTGAGGCAGGAATGCAATTGCTGTACTGAAAGAACTATGAGGGGGTTATACTGACTTAGAAAAGAGCAAGCAAGAGGCATGGTACTAGAGTAGTAGACACAGAAGCAGAGGTAGCAGGGTACAGAGCATCTAGAAAGTGCTTTGAGTGATTTGGAAAGCCATTGTTGGTTTGGAATGGTTTATTTTATTTTAATTTTTAAGTTTATTTTAAGTTTATTTATTTTGAGAGAGAGAGAGAGCCAGGGAAGGGCAGACAGATGAGAGAGAGAATCCCAAGCAGGCTCTGTGATGTCCCCACAGAGTCCGACACAAGGCTCGGCCTCACAAACCATGAGATCACGACCTGAGCTGAAATCAAGAATTCGATGCTTAACCAACTCAGCCACCCAGGTACCCTAGGAATATTTTTGAAAGATCATTCTGGAGCTCGTGTGCAGAATAAACTGTAGATAGGAGTGGTGGCAAATTCTTCAATTAGGAGTCTACTCCAGTAATCCAGGCGAGAGATGATGATGCTTTGGGCTAGAGTTGTACTGGTAAAGATGGTAGGCCAGTTCTGAAAGTATTTTGAAGGAGAGACTACAGAATCTGCTGATTAATTGGATTTGGAGTATGATAAAAGTCAATAATAATAATAATAATAATAATAGATAGTGCACATTGCACTTATTATACATGCAACACTACTGAAGTTTTTTCTAGCCTTAACTCATTTAGTTCTCAGCAAAGATGAGGAAACCATTTCTGGCACCTAAAGCTACTCAATGTTTACTGACCGGGACATAGAAAGGGCAAACAACCTGCCCATGCTATGCAGCTAGTAAGTAGTAGACCCAGAACTCAAATACAGGCTGCGTGGCTACAGGGTCCATGATTTTAACTACTACACCCTGGCTGCATGGTTTCAAAGCATTTGTTTGAACTAACTGGAAGGGCAGAAGGCAGGAAATACAAATGTGGGGGTCAGTAGTGTACTGGGACAGAATGAAATCCCCTAAAGACTGAGTGTACGTAGAGAAGATAAGAGATCTAAGACTGAGCAGCGGGAAGCTCCAACATTGACAGTTCTGGAAGATAAGGAGGAATCAACGAGACACTACTGAGTAATAGCCACAGAGGTGGGAGAAAAGCCAAGAGTGTAGTGTCCTGAAAGCCAAGTGAAGAATATACTTCAAAGACACATGGATGACCACCTAGATCAAGTGACACTCAGGCATCAAGTAAGCTGCGATGTGTGACTTGTACAGTAGGTTTAGCAACCTTGAAAAGAACAGTTTCCATCAAGTGGGAAGTGAGTTCTAAAAGACATATGGAAGACAAGAATTTAGACAATGAGGATAGAAAGCTCTTTCCAGGAACCCTTCTGTTGTAGGTACGAGACAAAAGGTGCAGTAGTTTCAAGAGAGGGTTTGTTTGCTTGTTTGTTGGTTTGTTTTTCCCTTTAAGATAGAAGAAAGGCACCTTTGCTGATAGGAATGATACATTAAAGCAGAATAACTTGATGATGTAGTGGAAAATGAGGATAATTTTAGTCTCAAGTCCTTGGATATATTGGAGAGCCTGGGGTCTAGTGTATACACACACAGAGAACTTGCTTAGAGTTGTCGTTCTCCTCAGTACCCATACTTCTCCAAAGGGCCATTTTGGAAATATTATGATGTCGTGTTTTACTTTCTAGTGTGGTCATACCTTAACATTTACACATTGAAATGCATTTTGAAAATAAATTCCCTTTAAAAAGATCTCCTTTATGTTTAATGCACCGTATTGGGTTTTTTTGAAATTATATACATAAGTAGTTTATGAATTTTATTTGAGAATAATAAGGAGAGTCACCCTAGATCAATTAAATCGGGCACTCTGCGCCTGAGGCAATAGCATCAGTATTTTTTTAATGCCCCCAAGGTAGATTCTAATATGCAGCCAAGATCCTCTAACTCACAAGAAACATCAGAGACAGATACTATTATTGGTGATGTTGTTGCTGTTGTGGTGGTGGTGGTGGTGGTGGTGGTGGTGGTGGTGGTGGTGGTGGTGATGATGATGGTGATACATATAGGAAAACCAGAGTTCGAAGTGCTTAGGTAGCTTGTCCAAGGTACAAATGGTAAATGATAGAGCCTGGGGGTGAGTCCAGGCAGTCTGACCCCAGAACCCAGGATTATACTCCGTGTCACTGATTTTGCTGTTTTCAGAACTCAAAAAGTGCTTTTGTACCTCTATGCCCTTGCACATGCTGTTTCACTTGCTTGGATTACCTTACCTGTTTTGTTTTTTCTTCTCTGTACCTGTTCAGGTCCTTTTAGGCTTTACATTTTTAACATTTAGAATTATATTATGTTGATATGTATATCTCCATATCACCGTATTCTGTATCTACCTCTTTCTCAAGATGTAGAGTCAGGGATATCTGGGTTTGAATTCTGACTGTCACTTCCTAGTCTGTGACCTTGGGAGGTGACTTAGCCTTTCTAAACTTCTGTTTGTTCAGCTGTTAAGTGGGCACAGCAGTAATATTTAGTATACTCTAGAGTTTAGGCGTTTGGAGCCAGAGAACTGATAGGCTATCAAGTAAAGTCTCAGTTTGAATGTAGCAATGGCCTTTTTTTATGCTTCAGAAAGAGCTTGTATCCAAGCATGAGTCAGTCAAGATCACTTGGAAAACAAGAAGTGCCAAGATTGAGTGAATCTTAATCCCTCTAAGCCATGGTGAGTGACTCCACCACCCCCCAAAACCCAATTAATCTCAAGAAACAAAATTAGGAGGGATGCTTACAAGGCTCTAAGGTCAATTCCCATTCACTGGGATAGAAGTCATGCTATCTAAATCCTAAGAAAAAAATCCATAGGAGCTAATCCAAGCCAAAGGAACTAAACTGACTTCTCAGGCTTCTCTATACTCCCAGTAGATGATGGTATTTAGAAGCCATATATTTCCTCCCCCCCCCCCACAGTGGCTCAGGATTGATTGATTGATTGTAGTTTTCTATTTTTATTTAAATTCCAGTTAGTTAATATACAGTATAATATTAGTTTCAGGAGTAGAATTTAGTGATTCATCGCTTACAGATAACACCCACTGCTCATCCCAACAAGTGCCCTCCTTAATCCTCATCACCCATTTAGCCCATCTCCCACCCACCTCTCTTCCAGCAACCCTCAGCTTGTTGTCTGTAGTTAAGAGTCTGTTTTATGGTTTGCCTCTCTCATTTGTTTTTGCTCATTTGTTTTGTTTCTTAAATTGGACATATGAGTGAAATGCTGTTTCCCTTTCTTTTCTTTTTTCAAGTGGGCCAGCAAGTGATTTAAGATGACCAGACCAAACTTGACCTTGGTAGAAAGCATAGTGGACAGGGTTCTCATGGTGCGTCTGCCACTAACTGTGTGATCCCAAAGATAGTATTAACCTTTTATGAGTTTCATTTGTCTCTTTTGTAAAATGAAGAGATTTGATTAGATGATCTCTCAGTTACCATATTTTATAATTTTACAATGGCCTAAAACGCTAAGTTTTCACGTGACTGGGCAGATCATAGCATGTTGGGGTTAAACCAGAGCCCCTCCTGTATTTAAAGGTATTCACAGAAAGGACAAGCCCTCTCCTAGGAATGCATTTTGTTTTTGCACACCCCTCGCGTCAGTCAGGATGCCTCAGAATAATATCTGGAAATTGCGTAGTGCTTTGCCACGTACAAGAATTCATTTGCTATTTATGGAAACCCTGTGACAAAGACAGTGCAGGTATAATCATACACATTTTGTGCATGAGCACAGTCAGGTTCAGAGAGGAGTAAGACACTTGTTCAAGGCAACAGAGTTTTTAAAAAAAGAAAAAAGAACCAAGAGATAAATCCAGGTTTTGTAATGCTAGGTTTCCCCTGAAGAAATTCCCCTATGTCAGCCTCTGACCTTTGTTTCTTTCAAAATAATTGCAATACTGGATGCTTTGAAGGAATGCTACAGCCATGGTCTGGGATCCATGAGATAAAGGGGTGACAGTGTTTGCAGAAGCTCAGCACTCGCAGTTGCCTGTGGCCACTGAGAAAGCAGAAGTGATGCTAAGATGCACAAGGAATGGTCTCCTGCCCCAGCCCATTTGCTCTTTCCCCTCTGCAGGGTGTCAGAAGACCCAAAATTTCCAGTCGTGTTCTACACAGGGATATACAACACACAATATCCAACTTAGCTACAGGAAAAAAAATAGGCCTTCTAGCTCATCCATATCTAGGTACATACCTATTTTGCTTAAAAAAGGATAACACAGTTTGTCAACGGAAATGACTTTAACATAGACCTGCCATTGTTTGCCAGGCCACCATATTGGGAAAATAGACTTTTGATGAGTGGACAGAAATTAATCAGGAAACACAGAGTGATAAGAGAAACCAGTCAACATGTCTCCAAGTTTAGCAGCACCTGCCCCTTTATGTTCTATCTGTGCTTGCAGGGACCAAGTACTCAAGAAAGTTCCCGCCTCATCCTCTCCCTGAGGGATGAGAGCAGGAGACCCTCTGCCCCACACCCAGCTCTTCCACCACATCCCTGCTATCTTCTCATTAATGTAGGCCAGTGCTTTCCTGCGTGGGAAAGATATTGCCCCCAGGGGACACTGTCAATATCTAGAGACATTTTTGTGTTGTTATAACTGGGGTGGGGGTGCGCTACCGATATTAACAGATAGAGGCCTGAGTTGTGGCTAACTAGGTTACATCACAGAGGATAACCCCCAACAACAAAGAGTTATCTGGCCCTAAATGGCAATAGTGCTGAGAATGGAAACGCTGGTGGAGGCTGAACCTTCCAGGACTCACCCACGCTGCAGTATGGAGGTAGGACAGATGGCCTTGAGGCTTAGGGGACACACACAAATCTGAGTGGGGAAATTGAGGATAGTGGTCTGAGGCTAAAGGCCAAGAGAGTCAGAAGGCAACCGGCCTAAGAAGCATTAAGCAGAATCCTCTCTCTCACATTGCCGCCAGGGAAAGAGAGAGTTCCCAAACTTGTTACAATAGCGTCCAATAGGAAGCTTCTACTCGGGAAAGAAATGTACCATATATAGTCAGGAGCCCCAGACCTCTAGCTCTCACCAAGTTCTCTTCCCTTGTGGCCTCTTCAAGCTTTCTAAGCTCTTCCTCCCTAGAGAAAACGTAATGGCACCTGCCTTAGAGTTACCTACCCCTTCTCTTGTTAACTCTTACCTGTTTGTTTTTTCCTCCCCCTCTAAGAAAATAGAACTAGTGCTAGCTATGTTAGGCCTCCAAAGTGAAGCGAGTGTGAATGTCCCTCATCACGTATATGCCCTCGTGGCTCGTGGAAGCCAAGCGACCGGCCATGTTCTTGTGCTGTGGGAAAATGCCGCGGCAGACTTAGAATGAGCCAGGAAGCCAACCTGCAGACAGCCCACTGGGAAGTCTGCCCACTAGACCCTGGCCTGAGCTAGAGGATACAGTCACACTAACTTGGGAATCAAGCTTACCTGGCTACATGGGAAAACTGATGTTAAACCTTAACTATTGGTGAAGAGATCAGAGTGCTCCATGATGTATGCAATGTATTCTAAATGGATGATTACCTAAGAGAGACAGGGTTAGTCATCTGTTAAATGATTCACCAAAAATAACACTGAGACTTAGACATAAATACTTTTTTTGGTATATCCTTGGGAAGGCTAATACATTAAACCCTTCCAGTCATTTATACATTAAACCCTGCCAGTCATTTATAGCCTACATATGACTGGCTTTATCAGCTCAACAGGAAAGCACATTGGATTTGCTCTTTGTCACTAAAGTTATGTTTTGATAGAATTGATTTAAAAGCTGTTGGTGACAAGAAAAGATAACTAATGGACATATGACTTGGAGGTCTAAGACTGTAATTATGGTGGCAAAGTGGAATTGTTGGACAAGCTAGGCTCCTGGCTTCTGGGGAATCAGGAAGTCAAAATGCAGACAGCCCTGCTGGGAAGTGTGCCTACCGTTTGTGCTAGCCTGACCCAGGTGGGACAATCAGTCTGGCCATAGGATAATTGGCTATTCCAGGACAAAAAGCAAAAATAACGTGATTAAAATAAATAATGTTATAGTCCTGAGGTCATCTCCGTTCCTCCATTATAGAAATGGGCAACCAAGGACCATTTTAAGGACAATGAGACAAGTTATCTATTCAAATAAAAATTCCGACCTCACCTTCACTCCATAAAGAAAGAAACACAAAAATAAAGGGACTAAAAAACTAAGCCATACATAGCAAGCAAGAAAGACCTTTTGCAGGCTAACTTATTAAGCTCTTTGTGTCCTTCAGATAGTTCCAGATGACTGACTGAGGCACATTGCCCCCATTATACTGATTCCGCTTTTTGTCAGAGTGGCACCTTATTTTAAGAAAATGAGGGCACTAGGCACACGTGGTGTGCCAGACCAAATCATCAAGGCTGCAAAGATCAGTGATAATGACAATTCAAACGTGGTTTATGTTACCTTCACACGGGTTTACTATGGAGTCTGCGAACAAGCAAAGCATGCTCGAGCATGGCGGTCATGGCAGCCATGACATGAGGAGTCAGACAAAATTTGACTCTTCGTTTCTCACGGGCTGCGAAGACCGCCATGGCATCCAGACTGTCCTGTCAACTGGTCGTTATGCTGATTAAGATTTTGGCTTGCAGGCACAGAGAGAGGATCGCTTCAGCATTCCGGGAGTCTGCAGTTAACTGCATATGCACGTTCTTACGGAGTCCCTTACAGACTCATTTGTTTTGTTACTTTCTGTGCCAGAAGGCCTATGCAACAGTTCAGTGCACCTGCCCTGGCTGTAGGCTGCTATAGCAAATAGTTGAAGAAAGCTCGCAGACACCACCTTTTGAATAATTCAACAATAGCCAGAGTTTCTTGAGCACTTACTGTAAGCCGGGCACTGTGCTCATCACTTTAAATGTATTAGCACATTTAATCCTCACTCTAACCAAAGTCCAGCTCTCTTAGTGCCTGGGCCTGCCTGGAGTTGGAACACGTGCCAACAAAATGGTCAGTTAGTAATTCTGTCTGACTGGGCATGAGCTTGTCTTGAAATTATGACAGTTCATTAAAGAGCCACGAGGTTAAGGTGGCAGCACCAAGGGGTCACCTGCATTGTACCCCTTACTTTGCACCCTCCCATCAGATGGTTCTTCAAGGGCCAAACCTTGGAAATTATAAAACCAGTTAGGAAGGAAGGTGGTATTCTTCTAAGAGGAGCACAGTGAATGTTTGCTGAATGTTGGAATAGGTGGTACATTTGCCATCATCTTGGCTTATCTGGAACACTTTCTCTCTCCAAGTGTACTTCATTGAGAGTTGCCTGGGTGTATTCAATCTGCAGAGAAAGCCCATCATTTCATTAATCACCTCCCGTGACTGTCTTTGTTGCCTAACGCTAGGAATCCTTGCTCTGGCAAGGTGGGTATCAACTGAGGACAATTTTGTCACCCCCAGGACATTTTTGATTGCCACCCTGGTTGGGGGAAGGGAGCTTGCTACTGGTACCCATTGAATAGACGCCAAGAATGATGCTGAACTTCCTATAATGCAGAGGATAGTCACCACAACCAAGAATTATGAGGCTCGAATGTCAGTAGTGCTAAGGTTGAGAAACTCTGCTCTAGACTTTGAAGCGCTTCCCAGTCATGGAGAGTCCTTTGTCTCACTTACATATTGTAGCTTCACAGTTCAGAACTATGGATGTTTACCCAGCATGATTCGATTCGAATGCAGGGGTCCCTGAAACAAACTTCGGAAAACACTGCCGTAGCTATATAGTTCTCACGTTTGCTCACCTAGGACACATATGTGGGTTCCCCTGCTTAGAGAGCTCCGATCTATCCTGTAACTGCCCCTCTCATTCTACCGCATATTGTAAAACTCATCAGAAAGAGATGAAATCTCCCACATTTTCAAAGAAAATGCATATTGCCTATTAATGTAATGAATAGAATATTGCAGACAAGCTGCGCTCTCTTCCTAAGACAATGGGTGTGTTTTTACTGGTGGCAATATACGGTGTTGGATTACACTGGGCCGACACCGTTTTCCAGTTTTAGATAGGCAAGTGCCATTTCACACTTAGGAGGCCGTATGTCAAAGAGAGATCATTAGCTGTCGTGACAAAATGGAAATGGTGTGTTATCTGTTGAGCATTAAGAGTGATGAGCACTACAGGGAGTTTCTGATGAAATGAGGACTCACTGAATAATTTTGAACATTATTCACTCATTGTTTCTTCTCTCTCTCTCTCTCTCTCCCCCTGTCTTTTCCCAAATCTAGCTGAAAAACCTGTGCTTTCATTTTCCATTAAATTGAGGCTGCTTAAGAAGTTCACACTGCATTCTCAGTAGTAATGGATGTGTAATTGTGTTGCTGATAACAAGTAAGACAAGGGATAAACAGGCCTTATGGTGATTTGTCCTTTCTTACAGCTAAAAGTTCCCTGGGCTGAATTAAAATCCGATGCTGCTATGGGAATCAGAAGGAAGTGAAACAAAAAGTTTCCTGACATACCTACCAGTAAGCATCACAGTAGAAAGAGGCCTGACTTTGAAATCAGACAAACCTAGGGGCACCTAGGTGGCTCAGTCACTTGAGTGTCTGACTTCAGCTCAGTTCATGATGTCACGGTTCATGCGTTCAAGTCCCCCCGTTGGGCTCTGTGCTGAGAGCTCAGAGCCTGCTCGGGATCCTCTCTCTTTATCTCTCTCTCTGCCCCTTCCCCCACTCATGTACATGTGCTTGCTCTCGCTCTCCCTCGTTCTCGCTCTTCCTCTCTCTCTCTCCCAAAAATAAATAAACGTTAAAAACAATAAAAACAGGGGCACATGGGTGGCTCAGTCAGTTAAGCATCCGACTTCAGCTCAGGTCATGATCTCATGGTTCATGGATTTGAGCCCCGCGTCGGGCTCTGTGCTGACAGCTCAGAGCCTGAAGCCCATTTCCAATTCTGTGTGTGTCTCTCCCTCTGCCCCTACCCCACTCATGCTCTTCTCTCTCTCTCTTTCAAAAATAAAAATAAACATTAAAAAAAAGAAAACAAAAAAAGGGGGGCGCCTTGGTGGCTCGGTTGGGTGTCTGACTTCAGCTGAGGTCATGATCTTGTGGTCTGTGGGTTGGATCCCTGCAGTGGGTTCTGTGCTGACAGCTCAGAGCTTGAAAACTACTTTGGATTCTGTGTCTCCCTCTGTCTCTGCCCCACCCAACTCATGCTCTGTCTCTCTCGGTCTCTCTCTAAAATAAATAAATGTAAAAAAAAAAAAGAAATCAGACAAACCTAGGTTACAATACTGGACCCTCCATTAATTATCTGAGAATTCTGGAGCAGGAAACCTCAGAGGGCCCCAGTTCTCACATCTGTACTATCTTAACAATAGCATCTACCTCATGGTCTTATTGTGAAAGCTAGATAACGAGGCACCATACGTGAAATCACTAGCATATAACAGGTGCATGCAAATGGTAGTTGCAAAATAAAATATATTAATTCATTCTCAACCAATTTATCTTCACTGAGACTCTAATCCATAAGTTTAAAATAAATTTCCATAGACTATCTTTTTCTTCTTTAAGACTTCATGGCTTACGTATTATTACTATTGCTAATATTATTTCACTATCATTTTTATTACTTAATGTATCAGCTAATAATGCTCTGGAGAAGTGTTGACCAGAAACTACACAAGCCTGACATTTCAGAAAGAATAGCTGTGGGGTGAGCTACTCATTTACAAAGGCCATTGCATCACGCAAGAAGAGTAAATTGCTATATTCAACTGGAATTTTTCCTTTTTGGGTATTGGAACATAAATAAAACATCAAATGTAAATTGTTGAGCAAAAGAAGTGAAACACAAAAGCATACCTTCTGTACGATTCCATTCATGTAAACTGTAAAAACAGGCAAAATGGATATAAGCTGTTAGAAGTCAGGAAAATGATAATCCTGGGGAGAGGAAGAGGGGATGTTAGTGAGTGATATCCAGTCTTGTTTATGGTGCAGGTAACAAAGGGTGCATCCAGTTTGTGATAATTAATCAAGAAAACTCTCACCACGTGTTAACTTTTCCATATGTATGTATATTGAATATCAAGTTAAAAGCCTGATTATGGCAAAAAAAGTAATCTATATTCTTTTTAGAAACATTTGAAAAAAATTTAGAAAAAGAGCTAAAAATCACCTGTAGCTCTACCACCAAAATTTAGCCAGTGCTCACATTTTATTTTATTATTTTGTTATCTTTATTGTTTTTAAACAAAAGGACAGTCATGGAGTATATGGAATTTTGTATCTACTTTTGGTAATCTACATTATTTTTAAATAATTTACCCATGGCATGAAATATGCTTTGAAAATATGCTTTATAATAACTGCATAGAATTTGCTTCTGTGAATATGACTTATCTTATTTGACCAGTCTCATCTGCATGGCATTTAGACTTTTCCCATGTAAGGAGGCTAATGGATAATGCTATTCTTAGCAACATCATGCAAAAGTCTTTGCAAATAGCTGATTATCCCCTTATAATAATTTACCATAAGTGAAATTGCTAAATCAAGCTCTTGAAAAATATTACCAGTTGCTATCTAAAAAGATTCTGTGAACTTATACATACTCTCAACGGCAGTATTCAAAGGTACCGCGTTCTCTGCGTCATTATCACGGCAAGATGATATAGTTTATATTAACACTTTACTGTGAGCCAGTCACTATATATGTTTTGTCATTTATTACTCAAAATAACTGTATGACGCAGGTACTCTTGTCCTTATTTACAGACGTGGAGGCTAAAGGCTCAACAAACAACTTTCTCAGCAAGCGGCTAGCAAACCTCTGGCCTTTTCCATTACAAAGCCCAAGATTTTCACTCTCACAGCCCTATGTTCATTTTGTATTGGTGTTTTAAAACCTGTCATTTTGGTGAACAAAATATGGTAATACGTTTTTATTCGTACCTTTGAATATTAGTAGACCCCCTTTTGTCTTTCAAATGTACAGTGATTCTTTATGTTTCCTCTCTTGTCAATAGTCTCTTCATGAGCTTTAGTTTCTAATACCTTGTCAATCTTTTTTCACTGATTTTTAAAAACACATAAAAACAACATATACATGTGGTAAAATGGTTAACAGTAGGAAACTAGTCTCCATCCCCAAACAGAACTCTATCCTTACTGTGAAATGAAATGGGGTCAGGACTGTCAAGGGGCTTTAAGGTGGAGCCAGAAGGCCATTAAGTACACGGGCCTTATGCACATCATGCCAGTGGGACCATGAACTTTTGAACCGGTCCAAACCGCAAATATTCCGAAGACTCAGCCCAGACACCTGCCACTTGATACAGTAAGAGACTGTGCTTGGAGGTGGCCTCAGCAACCAATTATATTCAGTCAAGATTAGCCTGTTTGCCACCGACACCAATCAAACATTTGTAAACAGCACATACAAGCATTCCCTTTTTGCCTGAAAAACCCCTGACATTTGCTCCCTATTGGGACACTATTTGGGTTTCCATCCAAATCTTTGTACCCCAAATTGCAATCCTTTGATCCAAAATAAATGCTCTTGCTTAATTATTTCCTTCTGACAATTTTAGGTTGAGGTGGACCATCTAAGTTTTATAAGTACCAGCAGTTTACGGTGCACCCTTCCACAGACTTTCCACGCTCACACTTACACACATACACGGTTTTCAATACCTGTATTAGTCTGCTAGCGTTGTCATAACAAAATGCCACAGACTGGGTGGTGTAAAGTATAGACCTTTATTTTCCCACAGTTCTGGAGGCTAGAAGTTCAGAACAAAGGGCTAACTGGCTTGGTTTCTTCTGAAGCCTCTTTCCTTGGCATGTAGATGACCATCTTATGACTATAACTTCCCATGGCCTTTTCTCTGTGTGTTGTCTGTATCCTAATCTCTTGTTACAGGGACAACAATCATATTTGATTAGGAGCCACCCAAATGACCTCAGTTTACCTTAATTACCCCTTTACAGATACTGTCTCCAAATACAGTCATATTCTGAGGTCCTGGGGGTTAGAACTTCAACATATGAATTTTGAGGGGACAGAATTTAGCTTGTACCAAAGGGAAAATACTATGTACACTGTATGGCATCTTGATTTTAAAACTTAATGCAGTTTGAGATTGACCCATCTTGGCACATAAAGATCTACTGTATGAATTTAAATGGAGGCATTTTAGTGCATCTTATGGCTATAAGGGAAATTCGTTAGCTGTTTGCCATAGGTGGACCTTTGGGTTATTTCTATGTATTTGAGGTCATAAATAATGCCACTCTGAACATCACTGTAGGTATATCTTTCTGAGTATAACTTTAAAAGCAGAATCATTTTTGGGGCACCTGAATGACTCAATTGGTTAGGCATCCGACTCTTGACTTGGGCTCAGGTCATGATCTCCTGGTTTGTGGGTTCAAGCCCTGTGTCGGGCTCTGTGCTGATGGAGCAAAGCCTGCTTGGGATTCTCCCTCTCTCCCTCTCTCTCTGCCCTTTCCCTGCTGGCACTCTTTCTCTCTCTTTCACAAATGGGTAAAGTTATATATATTTTAAAAAGTAGAATCATTTGGGGCACCTGGATGGCTCAGCCGGTTACGTGTGGGACTCTTGATTTTGGCTCAGGTCATGACCTCACAGTTCATGAGATCGAACCCCATGTCGGGCTCTATGCTGACAGCATGGAGCCTGCATGGGATTCTCTTTCTTCCTCTCCATCTGCTCCTCCTCCACTCGTTCTGTCTCTCCCTCTCTCTCTCTCTCTCTGAAAATAAATAAATTTTTAAAATAAATAAAAGTAGAACCATTTGATAAAAGATTATATTCACTTAAAGTTTTGAAGGAGCTTGCCAAATTATCTATTAAACCAAAAATGAAAGAGAAGTCCTAATTTCTCACACCCTCGACAATACTGGATGTTTCAACTTTTATATTTGATAGGTAGAATATAACATCTTACTGGATTGAAATTAACTTTGTATGTTTATAACCATTAGAATTTCTTTATTAAATGTTTTATATGTCATCTTTAGATATTTTTTATTATGGTCTTTTTATTTGCTTATTTTATTTTTTAAAGCTCTTTATGTGTTAAGAAAATTGGCCATTTGTCATATATGCTGCATATGTGTTTTGCAGTTTGTCTTTTATTTTTTTATTGCATATTTTTGTGAACAGAAATTTAAATATTTATTTAATATATTTATAAATACATACATATATATGTATATATATATATAGAGAGAGAGAGAGAGAGACTGAAAGAGAGAGATAGCACCAGATTTATCCAGATTTATAGCTTTCCTTTACTCTTAGTAGTCTTTTCTTTTGTAGCTTCTGAGATTTTTGTCTTCCCTGGAGTAGACCTTCCCACACTATCATTTTTTTTTGATATGGTAGTTCTATTTTTAATTTTTTGAGGAACCTCCATACTATATTCCATAGTGGGAATTTACATTTCCCAATTTACCTTCCCACACTACTGTTTTATAACTGTACAATTTTACTTTTGGAAATTTTATGTTTTTGATTTATCAATTGATTTTTAACTAACCTAACCCCTCTCAACTTATATTATGGATGCAGAGATACAGTTTTGTTTTTGCTAAGATGGAAAGACTGTGTTATAATCACTTTTCTTTCCTGAAGAAATGGCATTTTCACCTCATTTTGATCTCCTTTGTTTCTTATGTTCAGGATGTATCCATCAATGTTTATGTTATCCAGAGTTAGACGTTTTTCTTTTATATATAAAATGGATATTAAGGTAAATGTCTTGTCAGCATCTGTGGGGGAAATCATGGATTTCTCTTTTTATTATTATTTTTTAATATGGTGACATTTTCTTTTTTGTTGCAATTAGGTAGCCAGCTTCTCCAGAGTTCAGCAGAACCTTTTTTGAAACAACACTCAAATCACAAATCCAAGACTTCATCCTATGCAATGGTAAGGAGTCCTGTGTTCTACCAAGTTTCCCTCCTTATGTCTTTCTGGAAATTCCAAAAGAATCTACCCGTGTTCCACTCATTCAGTTTGTTCTCGGTTTCTATCTCAGCCACCTGTCTACTTCCAGATTGCTCTCTATGTCCAGCCTTCTCTGAACTCACTTCCATTGCCCAGCTGTCATTCTTTCTTTTATCCTTCCCCAAACCATGGGGAAAGAACTTTCCTTCAGCTCCCTACGTTGTTAGCTGAGGCTAAGTGGTAAAATTTATCAAGATTTTATCAAAGACTTGGAAAAATCAGAAAAGGATTAAATTTCAGAGACACAAAGTGAAGTTCTAGTTATGGATACTCACATACCTAAGACTCAAGCCTCTCCACCAAAGTCCTGGGTACTTCTTAGCTTCATTGTGACACCTTCAGTGGTAGATGTGACCACATTTTTTCAGGGAGGAGTTTACCTTCTCCCAAAAAGATTGCCCTTGAACATGTATCCTGTAATCTGGGCTCATGATTCCAACTTTTATAGATCTGTTCTATCTGCCTAATGGAAATATTCTATAATGGCATGTAAGACACATTTATTATAGTCTCTGCATTCAGTGACATCACGTTGATAGTTTAAAACCTGCCAACACGGGAATATTTATACAGTAGAAACTTGAAAATACTGCAGATGAGGGCTTTATTTGTTTGTTTATTGGGTTAATATTCCAGATGTCACAATATGTTATAGAAAATGTTAACAATGTAGATTAAAATTAAAAAGGTGTTGTGACTCTAGGCATTGCATTGTGAATGGTACAAAATATTGAGGAAATGTCCTTCTAGTATTTGAAAACTGTAATGTGATTCAGTGAAGACACCATTCCTGTCATTGATGAACCATTGCAGTTACATGAGACATCTTTGTTGTTTCACTTTTATCTGACTTGTTCATGTAAATGAAAACAGCAACGCTCGGGTAGGAACGAAACACATTCATAAACTCCAACCACAGGCTTAGCTGTAGATAAGGAGTTTTGCAAAAGTTAATGAAAGCGTTTTGTAAGAATCAGTTGGCTATATGGGATTTATAAAAAAGAACATTGAATATTTTATAAATATTTCTAAGTGGTGAGCTAGTTGTCCTTTAAATCAGTCCATTTTATTATATGTATAGTGTGTGTGTATCTGCGTATACGCATACATACTTTTTTATATGGAACCAGTGGCTAACGCTCCCCAGTGCGCCATTGCTAGAGAGCCTTGGGGCATTGCAGTGTGGATTTTATTCATTGTGAGATGGGAAGGCATAGAGGGAATTTTCAGAAGAGGCAATAACACGATGTAACTTATGATTTTGTGGAATCTGACAGGGTCACTGCCGTCCTCATACTGAGAAGAGACGATAGGCTGGACTAGGGAGACTGGTTGGAAGGCAATAGCTCAAGAAATAGATGCTGATGGCTAGGAGCAGGGTGGCAGGAGGGAAGATAGTGAGAAACTGTCAGATTCCGGACATATTTTGAAGTTAGAATCCACAGGATTGCTGGATTAAATGTATATTTTGGAATTAAGAGTGAAATCAGGGATGACTCCAAGGGTTGGGACCTGAGCAACAAAACAAGTGGAGTTGCCACTCGCTGCGAGAGGGTGGACTGCGGGAGGGACAGCGCTGAGGGGATGTCAGAAGCTGTTTTGCATCTGTGGATCTTTCAGATCACCACCTCCAAGTGCTGATGATAAGTATTCGGATATAAAAGTGTGCAGCTCAGTTCAGATCTTAGATATAAATCTGTGAGGCATCAGCATATGGATGTCTAAAATTGTGACTGGAGGGGTGCCCGAGTGGCTAAGCGTCTGACTCCATCTCAGGTCATGATCTCATGAGTTTGAGCCCCACGTCGGACTCTATGCTGAAAGCTCGGAGCCTGGAGCCTGCTTCAGATTCTGTGTCTCCCTCTGTCTCTGCCCCACCCTGCTCATGCCTTCTCTCTCTCTCTCCCCCCCTCTCTTTTTTCTCTCTCAAAAATAAATAAACATTTGAAAAAATTAAAATTAAAAAAGATAAAATCGTGTAACTGGATAAGATCACCATGTGAGCGAAAGTAGACAGATTAGCAAAATGATAGAAGGACAGAAACCTGGAGTATTCCAATATTTAGAGGACAAAATATGAGGAAGAACAAGCAAAGGAGACTAGCAAGAATTGGCTAAACATATGGAGAAAGCAAAATGTGTGTGATTTCCTAGAAGTCAAATAAGGACAGTACCTCAGAGTCAGAAGTGATCAGCTGTGTCAAATCCTGCTGATGGGTCAAAGAAGACGAAGTCAGGAGCAATGCCTGGATTTAGCAATGTGAATGCCATTTAGCAATCTAGGGTAAGAGCAGCTCAGTGGAGTGTTGGGGTAAAAAGCTTATATGAATAGTTGAAGGGGAAGGAAGAGGAGATAAATTTCAGATAAGGAAGGTAGAGAGCTGTTTCAAGGAGCTTTGCTATAAAGCGAAGGATAAAATGGGGCAGTAGTTGAAGAGGAAAATGGGGCAAAGAGAGCTATTTTGTTTATAATGAGAGCAATATTGAAATATTTATATGCTGAAGGTGATGGTCTACGAGGTGGAGAGGGCTTGAAGATGCAGAGGAGAGAGGGAAATTACTCTAGTAGGCAGGAAGAGGTGGAATCTAGTGCACAAGTTGGGGAGGATCGGTACTTAGGAGCATGAACAGTCAACCACAAAACCAAGAAAGAAAGTGAAATACATGAGGACAGGTACAGGTAGGTGTGTAGTTGAAGAAGTGGGAGCTTTGGGAAGTTCTGATGGCTTAATATTTTGCAAAGCGTGAGCAAAGGCTAGGAGGTGTTGCGAGTTTGAGGAAAGAAGGGAAAGTATGAAATGGTCCCTTCGGAGAGTGGGAAAGAATGCACTAACGGGATAAATATGGATGCTAATTTCCAGTCGTGAATTCTGAATTCCAAGGGTGAGTGCTCAGGCTGTTGTAACAAAATACCATGGACTGGGTGGCTTAACCAACATTTATTTCTCACAGTTCTGGAGCCTGGCAAGTCTGAGATCAGGGTGCCAGCACAGTTATGTTCTGTTAACAGCTCTCTTGCTGGCTTGCAGATGTCACCCTTTTGCTGTATCTTCCTGTGGCAGAGAAAGAGAGAGCTAGCTCTCCAGTCTCTTATGAAGACACTAATCCAGGGCGCCTGGGTGGCTCAGTCAGTTAAGCGTCTGACTTCGGCTCAGGTCCTGATCTCACAGTTTGTGGGTTCGAGTCCCGCGTTGGGCTCTGTGCTGACAGCTTGGAGCCTGGAACCTGCTTTGGATTCTGTGCCTCCCTCTCTTGGCCCCTCCCCTGCTTATGCTCACGCTCTTTCTCTCAAAATAAATAAACATTGGGGCGCCTGGGTGGCTCAGTCAGTTAGGAGTCCGACTTCAGCTCATGTCATGATCTCACGGCTAGTGGGTTCGAGCCCCGCGTCGGGCTCTGTGCTGACTGCCAGCTCCGAGCCTGGAGCCTGTTTCAGATTCTGTGTCTCCCTCTTTCTCTGACCCTCCCCTGCTCATGCTGTCTCTCTCTCTCTCTCTCTCAAAAATAAATAAAACATTTAAAAATAAATAAATAAGTAAACATTAAAAAAAAATTTAAAGACACTTACCCATCATGAGGACCCCACCTTTAGGTCCCGATCAAAATCTAATTACTTTCTAAGGCCCGATCTTCCCCCCCCCTCCGCCCCCCAGCAGATACAAACACTTTGAAAGTTAGGACTTCAACATATGAATGGGGAGCACATTCAGTCTATAACAGATGTTTTTCAAGCAACTCCTATCAGTATGTCCCAAATTAAAATACAACTATCCTTCACCTGTATTTCTATTCCTTACTGATAACTAACATTTACTGAGCCAGGCACTGTGCTAAACACTTTATCATCATCATCTTATTCAGTCTTCACTGCAACCATATTTGTTGGCTATAACTGCTTTCCACGTTTTGCAGATGAGGAAACTGAGGCTATGAGATATATTTTTTATGAGTTTACAGAACTATTAAATGGCAAAACCATTATTCAAGTCCAATTCTGTCTATCTCCAGGGCCATTGTTCTTAACTACATAGAGAGCCTTTAGAACATTGTAAGGACTCTGAATTTTCCTTAACACAAGATGTATATTTTAAGGCACAATACATCTCAGTCATTCAAGGAAGAATTCAAGAATAATGACCCCCTGCAGATGCCTATGTCTTAATCCCTGTAATGCATCAATATGTTACATTACAAGGCAAAGAGGAATTGAGGTTCATATAGAATTAAGATTGCTAATCAGCAAATAGGGAGATTATCTGGGTCTGCCCAGTGTAATCAGAAGGATCCTTAAAAGTGAAAAAAACTGAGGAAGAATAAAAGAGAAGCCCAAAGGTACTAGTGTGAGAGGCCTTGGTCCAACATTACTGACATGGAAAATGGAGAAATGGGGCCATGTGACCAAGGAATGTGGGTGACCTTTAGAAGGTGGAAAGACCAAAGAAATGGATTCTCCCCTTAAGCCTCCAAAAGGAATGCAGCCCTGTACACCTTGATTTTAGACATCCATTTAAGACTTCTGAAATTCAGAATTTTAAGATAATAAGTTTCTGTTATTTTAAGACACTCAGCTTGTGGTAATTTGTTACAGCAGCCATAGGAAACTGATACAGTTACCATTAACTCTTCTTTCTCCCTCTCCATCATCTCTAGCCAGTCTATAATCAAAAGTCCCATGGGTTTTATCTCTTCAATGTAGGTTCATCACTCCCTTCCATTATTATGTTGTTCTAGAAAGGATTTAAGATTCTCATTCAGTTAATATCTTCAGACAGGGTATTCTTTTCTATCTTCATTTTTATTTAATTCAGCACATCATTATTTCCCAACTGGATATTTGTAGTACTATCTTTGCTGGTTTTCTTGCCTTCGTCATATAAGCCGTCGTCCACATTTGTGCAAACAAATTCATCATCCTAAAATACCCCAAATTACAAATTACACTGTGGACTATATTCAGTTAGAAGGGAAGGGCCTTGGATAGAGCCATGGAAATAAAGGAAGAAATAATTTCTTCCCTACTTCTGTGTATGATTAGTTTCGTTGGTCTTGCTTAAGCCATTGTTTGCCTTGTGCTTCCCCTCATTATTGTTTCCAGGCAGGATAGTTTATTTTGTTTAGGAACGCAGCGGTATGGAGCACAGGAAGGTGGATGATCATTCCATCTGGCAGTCATGTGGGCACATCTCTAGTTCTTGTTCTCTCTTAACACAAGGCGTGGCAGCGCAAGTGGGAGATCAGTTTTTGCATTCCCCGTGAAGACACTACTAATAAGCAGCTGTCGGGGCCTACTTGGAAGGAAAATTACATTCAATGGCCTTTGGAAGCTTTTTACCCTAGTTGGGAAAAGCCAATGAAGAAACAATGATTATTCTCTTGTTATTTCAAAACACAAGCAGAGGCAAAGACACACTTACCCACCTGATTCCTAGGTTCTGGCATTCTGTATTTCAATTGTGCATTTGCGATTATAGAATGAAGACTCGAATTCTAAATTCCAAGGCTGAATTCCATCCTTAATCCTCATTGCAGGTATGGCCGCAAAACAAGCTACTATACCCTGCAGATTTCCATTTGCTCATCTAGAAAAATGAAAGTAGAAAGGAAATTAGCTGGAGTCAGGTGCTGGCTACACACATACGTATATTGTCTCATCTAATCTCCAGGAAAAAGCAAAGGCATTTAGCTCACAGGTCTGTCTTTTCTCTCTTCTATCTACAAGCCAAAAGCATTGTGGTACCTTATAGGCTGAAATATGAACTCTGGATAACTGTGGATCTCAGTTATCATTCTTGGAGGCGGTATCCATTTCTCCCAAAGGACATCAAGAAACCTGGTTTCCAGTAACTACAGTGTTAACACATAAGCTGTCTGACTCTGGGCAAACCATGTACTCCCTCTAGGCCTAAGTTTTTTCCCCTCCATAAAATAAGAAAATTGGATTATTTCTACAGTCCCTTCCCTTTGCTAATCTATGCCAGGAGTTGACAGTCATTTTCTGCAAAGGGCCAGATAGCAAATAGATTTTGCAGGGCACGATTTCCCTGTCACAACTATTCAACTCTGCCTTTACAGCACACAAACAGCTGGAGACAATATGTAAATGAACAGACATGACGGCATTCCAATAAAACTCTATTTACAAAACAGATGATGGCTTGGTTTGGGCCCATGGGACTTCGTTTGCTGACCCCTGGTCTATGCAGCAATAAAGGACTTTGTGTCACCTCTTCCCTTTCCTGTTTGAACCAATATATCAAGAACTCTATTTGACACATGCCTAAAGATGTATTTCTAGAGAAGCAGTTTGTTTACATGCTTCCGTTTTTGTAAATCTGGATAAAGCTGAAAATTTAGAGAAACACGGGTCGGGTTTTGGTTGCAGTTTATTAAGAACAGCACTGACTTACATGAACATGATAAAAACAGTGAGACTCTTAAATGATTAAAGGTTATATAACAACTAATATAGATATAAAATGTTATTCTTGTCTCTTCGTTCCACTTTTCATGTATCTTATATGAATTAATTGTATATACACTCATACCAACGCAGCTAATTTATTGACATGCATCAAAATGTACTTTGGGTGACTTTTTAAGGTATCAAAAAGATTGCTTTTTGAGAGCACCTGGGTGACTCAGTTGGAAGTGTCGGAGTCTTGATCTTGGCTTAGGTCATGATCTCATGGGCTGTGAGATCAAGCCGCACCTAGGGCTATGTACTGTCCCCGAGAAGCCTGCTTGGGATTCTTTCTCTCCCTCTCTCTCTGCCCCTCCCTTGCATGCTCATTCGCCCTCTCTCGCTCGCTCGCTCGCTTGTTCTCAAAATAAATAAACATGAAAAAACTTTGCTTTTTTGAAATGAACAAGGAGACTAATTGCCTGCAAGACAACATTTTACCAAGGATTGCAGGGAGAGGGGAATAAGAGGTTCTCATGACTTTCTGCAGATAGTAGATGGCCAGACAGCCTGTTAGACACATTTGATTAGATTCCACAACTGAAAAGTGGAGAAAGTGAAAACTGGAAGGTGCCCTGGAAATCTCAGCATTGGACCTAAGATTTAACGATTTAACTTCGGGTCTGTGTGCTGTAAGCTTTCCGTATGAATGGCCTGGCCAGCCCCACCAATGGACCTTTTTTCTTTTCTTTTTCTTTTTCTTCTTATTCTTTTTTTTTTTTTTTTTGGTGTTGTTTAATTCTTAGTGCCAAAGATGAATCTGATACTAGTGTGTTACCACAGATATTCATCACAGTAAGAAGTTCTCCTGAAAGCAAGAGGAAGCTCTTTGGACATACTGTCAAATTTCCCCAAAGCAAGTTTGCAGTGTGGGCTTCTAAACCAGCAAGAGTTTTGATGTATGTGTGTTCTCTTTATTTTATATTCTCATTATTTCTTTCTGCTCAGCAATGCCTTCAACTTCACTTGTTCAGGGATTTTAGTCATAGAAAATATTCAGAGGGCATGGGCAGATGGTGAATTCACTGGGGAGTTTCTACAATTCTCTGATTCATTCCATCAGTCTAGAATTATACAGAAACAATCCCAGTATGAGCTTAAGCATATTCTGCCTCGAAGAAAGACAGAAACAACAAAATGATTAAAAAATAAATTTGAGTAGCCCTCCATTTCCCCTGTAGAATACTTCTAATTAGATTTTGGCTGAACTCTGCTGGTTGCTTACCCCTGATAGTTGCATTTTTCAGTTCTATATTGCATTTTTATCAGTGTCATTTTGGTTGTAATGACATTTCTCATGATTCTTTTTATCTGACCAGCCTTTCGTTTTTAGAAATAAATGTGTATTTATCGTGTAAGCTTTAGCTTTTTCGGGTGCTTACTTTTGACCTGATCCAATTTCGTTATTTCACAAATTAGAAACAAAATTTATCATGATACAAAAAGATGTACACATAGGTATACATATATGTGTGTGTATTTATATATGTGTACAATCTTCTATTTCCGTAGAAGATCTGTGTCAATTCCTGTGGTTCTCAGTAAGGTGTAGTTTTGGTCCCTGTGCAAAATTGGCAACATTTGAACATGTTTTTGATTGTCACAACCCTGGAGGGGGGGGGGATGGGTAGGGAGAGTGGAAAGTCCTCCTGGCATTTAATGACTGGTAGCCAGAGATGCTACTCACAGTTCTGCAATGCACAGGTCAGCTTTCCCACGTCCAAAAAAGAAAGGGAATCATCCAGCCTAATTTGTCAGGAGCATCAAGGTTGAGAAATCCTGGTTGAGTTTAAAAGCACGTAGAGTGTCCACACACAATTCAAGCAATTCCGCATGAAGTCACAGCTCTTTTACATAACATGGATCTTTATGGTGCATATAGGAAGGGCTCACATTAGAAACATTTTTCTAATGATAGAGATTGAACTCTTGTACTAAGAACATTATAAAATGGGAAACCTATCAGTACACGCAAATTAACCTATTTATCTTGGAAAATACCAGGAAGCTTTGGTTAAGAATATATATTTATCTTTGTAGTCATCTTTATAGTTTTATCTGCCGAAGCCCTTTTTTTCTATGAATTTCCCTCCCTTCCCCTGCCTTATCCCTTTATCTGCTCTAGCCAAGTAATAGAGGAGCTGCCATTTTAATTCTGTGTGAGCCTGGTTCCTGAAAATCTGGGGAAAGAATCTACACACACTCTTTCTCTCTTTTCCTCTCTCTCTGGCTGTGGCTGTTAAACCAGTAACATGCTCCAGAGATTTCTACAGCTGTACTTCCAATGACAGGAATTGAAAAAGCATTGGAGACCTAGAGGGAGACAGAGACAAAGGGAAGGAGAGAGTGCTTAATAAATTTTGCCATACATTATGAATGTCTTCACTACTATGGCCCTTTTCCAGAATAGGAAGTAAAGAGGAAAGTTGCTTTTTGAATATTTCAGATGATAGACTGTTGTTTTGTTTTTGTTTTTTTTTTTAATGAGACACATCCTGTGGAAATAGTCTTTAATGAGGCCAAGATTTTTTAGGTCATACATTTATACATGTTCATGCATAAGCACACACACCTACACACACTTTTACACAAAATAAGGTCATACCACGTGTGCTATTTCGTCTCTAGCTCTTCTTCCACCCATCAGTGCATTGTGGACCCCTCTTCATGCCCAGTCACATCACCATTTTCATGGTTGCTGAGCATGCACTTTCATGGCTTTGCAGCTCTTTAAAAAGCAGCTCTTCAGTTGGTCAACATTTAGGTTGATTCTTACCAAATGGCTTCTGTTAACAGTGCCGCAGGAATCATGTTTGTGCAATACACCTTTATGCATTTTGTTTTTTGTTGTCATCTTAGAAAGTATTAATTGAAGATTTACAGAACCAAAGAATATTTAATTTACAAAAATTTTAGGCACAAAACTAATTGTACTTCCAAAAAGGCAGGAATCAATTGCCGTCTCACCATCACTGCCCTGAAAACACCCACATCTCCTCTACATTTCCTGACCATGGGTTTCCTCATGTTCTCTCATCTTTGTTAATATTTTCCCTCATTATCAACCTAAAGGAGGAAAATATTTTAATTTACATTTTGGATAACTAGCGAAGGTGAGCATCTTGTCATTTTTAATAATCATTTTTTGTTCTTTTTTTTCAGTTGACTTTTCATGTTCCTTGCCTATTTTTAAATACTGTTGCTTATCTTTTTAGTTTTGATTTATACAAGCTCTGTGACTATTAAGGAAATTAGTCTGTCAAATATGTTAGAAATACTTCCTCCCAGGTTGTCTTTTAACTTTCATTATGCTATTTTTAGCTAAAAAGAAGCTTTACATTTTTATGTGATCATACTTATCAAATTTTTGTGGCTTCTAGGTATACCAGTGAGGCTTAGAAAGTCATCACCCAGATCTAGATCACAAAAAGCATTTATAAATATCTTCTTCTACAGTGGTTTGATTTTTAACATTTAAATATTTGATCTATCTGGAGTTTATCTGATGGCTTTAGAGTGAGGTAGTAAGCAGCTAGTGCTGAGGCTCTATGATAAGAAAGATTTGTATCTGAGGCATCTGGATGACTCAGTGGATTAAGTGTCCAACTTTGGCTCAGGTCATGATCTCGCAGTTCAGTTTGTGGTTCATGGGTTTGAGCCCCACGTGGGGCTCTGTGCTGACAGTTCAGAGCCTGGAGCCTGCTTCAAATTCTGTGTCTCCCTCTCTCTCTGACCCTCCCCTGCTCTCTCTCTGTCTCAAAAATAAATAAACATTAAAAAATTAAAAATTGAATTAAAAAGAAAGACTTGTACCTGGCCTCTACCACCTAATAGCTGAATGACCTTGAGAAAATCACTTAACCTCTTGGAGTCTGTTTCTTCATCTGTAAAAAGGGAGGGATCATACTCCCTGACTCATAAGCTTGTGGTGAAAATGAAAGAATCCATTCAAAGAATTCAGAACAAAGCTTGGTACATAGTAAGTACATAATTAATATTAGCTAGACTTAGTCTAATTACTGTTGCTCTTCTCAGGAGATAATCCATTTCCCCCAAATGATTTATTGATTAGTCCATCTTTGCCCCAAAGATTTAAAATTCTGCTTGTATTATATTCCTAATTATGGTGTGTGTGTGTGTGTGTGTGTATTAGACATATATATATATGTCTAAATGCTCCATTTTATTGCATCATTCTGTCTATACATTTCCATAGTTAAAGTACCTCATACTTTCAAAATAATTTTATAGTAGTAAGCATTCTGCTCTTGTTCCTGGCATTAATTTTGACATTTTTAACTTTTTTATGATTAAACATGGGGCTTTTAATTTGACTCATATATTTAATTTGTTAAGACAGCACAACGTTAAATGCCTTTCCAAAAAGCCAGAACAATTTGCGCTTTCAATATTATTCATGAATGTGCCCACTCCTACACCTTTCCTAACAGCAAGTCTCTTCATATTCTTCATATTCTTTCCCTCTTTGCTACTTTTTTTTGTTATGAATCCAAAGGGTGAAAAATATCTCATTTTAATCGGCATTTTATGATACAGAGAGAATTGATATCTTTAAATTACTGCCTTTTCTATGTTTCTCTACTTTTATCCAGGTCTTTTCCTTTTCATTTCCCTCAGTAAAGTCTTATATGGTAGTTTTATTTATTTAGTCCTTTTGCATTGCTTGTTAAATTTATTCCTTGATATTTTATTTTCATTTTACTTTCGACTACTTATGTAAATGGGCCTTTCCCATTACATTTTAATTTCTTTTTGCTTCGTATAAATAGAAGATATAATCAGTGTATATTAATTTTGCATTTATCTTAATGTCAAATATGTAAAATTTGATTTTTTCCTCTTATCTAAATTCATAATCTAGCACTTTTAAAACAACTTCATATAGTAGTGGTGAAACCAACATCTTAATTTTGTTCCTGAAATTAAATTTAGTCTTTTCAATTTTTTTACAATAAAATATAAGGCTTATATTTTGAGTCATATATTATAATTTTTAAGGAAGCATTCATGTTTTAATAAAGGTTTAATTTTATACATTCCTTTACTGGCATCTACCAATATGTCTATATTTTTCCTCTTTTGACTTACTAATATGATACATCATATTTATGCAATTTCTATGGGATTCCTGTTATGAACTCTTTGCATTCCTAGAATGTCTCCCACTTCATCATTATGTATTATTCTGTTGGTCTACTGTTGGATTATATTAGCAAATATTTCACTTGAGATGTTTGCATCAATACTTGTAAATGGATATTTTTCAGTAGTTTTCTTCTCATTTGCCGTCTTCATCAGGTTCATGTTGGGTATTAGTATTAAACAGACACATAAAAAGATGCTCATCATCACTCATTACCAGGGAAATACAAATCAAAACCACAATGAGATACCACCTTGCACCTGTCAGAATGTCTAAATTAGCAACACAGTAAACAACGGTTGTTGGCGAGGATGTGGAAAAGGGGAACCCTCTTATATTGTTGGTAGGAATGCAGACTGTTGCAGCCACTCTGGAGAATGGTATGGAGGTTCCTCAAAAAATTAAAAGTGGACCTACCCTATGACCCAGAAATTGCACTACTAGGTATTTATCCAAAGGATACAAAAATGGTGATTCAAAGGGGCACATGCACCCCAATGTTTATAGCTATCCTGTCAACAATAGCCAAAGTATGGAAAGAGCCCAAATGTCCTTCAACTCATGAATGGATAAAAAATTCCAGTTCTCTCTCCTCTGAGCCGCCATTTGCTCCTCGCCTCCCCCACTCAGCTACGGGTAATCTCAGATCTATTTTCTGTTTCTTCGTAGATATCTTATGGAATTGAAATCTTACAGTATTTATATCTTTTTATCAGGCTTATTTTGCTTAGCATGTTTACACGGTTGGTCCATGTTGTAATATGTGTGACAATTTTTTTTACTTTGTACATAAAATGTACATAACAAAATTTACCATTGCAACCAGATTTAAGTGTACAGTTCAGTAGCACTAAGTATTCACATGGTTGTGCAGCCATGGCCACTATCAATCTCCAGAATGTTTCCAACATCCCACTGAAACTGTACCCATTAAAGAATAAATCCCCAACCCCTAAAAACCACCATTCTACTTTCTATGAATTTGGGGATGTCACCTTTGTAGTTGCAAAAGCTGTGTGCCCTCTTCAGGGAGGTTGCAAGGGACAAAGCCTTGCACTGGAGACTATGCAGATGTGGATGACAAGTTGGTAAAGCCTGGTTGTATGAGGAAGAGTGGAGGGAACAGAGAAAGTGCGTTCCTGGGATGCCTGGGTGGTTCAGTCAGTTAAGCATTGGACTCAATCTCTGCTCAGGTCATGATCTTAGGGTTAGTTGGAGCCCCACATTGGGCTCTGCACTGACAGTATGGGATTATTTTAGTTCATGTAAACAAAACTGGAGGTTTTAGTTTAACAAATATAAAGGCCAATAGTATAACTGGGAAAGACGGAAGGGACTGTGAAGACTGCTTTCACCCTGCTAAAGAACAGCAGTGGAGGAAAGTGGAACTGTCCTGTGGTTCGTATTTAAAATTTTCTAGTAGTGGGCACCTGGGTGGCTCAATCAGTTGAGCTTCCAACTTCCACTCACAGTTCCTGAGTTTGAGCCCCATATCAGGCTCACTGCTGTCAGCACCGAGCCCACTTCAGATCCTCTGTCCCCACCTCTCTCTGCTCCTCCCTCGTTCATACTTTCAAAAATAAATAATAAAATAAAATAAAGGTTTCTAGTAGCCACATTAAAAAAATAAAAAGAGGGGCACCAAAGTGTCTCAGTTTGTTGAGCGTAGGACTCTTTTGATTTTGGCTCAGGTCAAGATCTCAGGGTTGTGGGATTAAGCACCACAGAGCATGGAGCCTGCTTGGGTTTCCCTCTCCCTCTCCCTCTCTCTCTCTCTCTCTCCACCCCCAACCCCCTGCCCCTCTTCCCCACTGGCCTGCTCACTCTCTCAAAAATAAAAAACTAAGGGGCGCCTCGGTGGCTCAGTCGGTTGAGCATCCGACTTTGGCTCAGGTCATGATCTCGCAGTTCATGGGTTCAAGCCCTGCGTTGGGCTCTGTGTTGACAGCTAGCTCAAAACCTGGATCCTGCTTCAGATTCTGTGTCTCCCTCTCTCTGACCCTCCCCTGCTCATGCTGTCTCTCTCTCAGGAATGAATAAAAACATTTTTAAAAATTTTTAATAAAAATTAATTAATTAGAATTTTTTAAAAATTCCATTACACACACACACACACACACACACACACATCAGCCATCAAAAAGAATGAAATCTTGCCATTTGCAATGACATGGATGGAGCTAGAATGTATTATGCTAAGTGAATAAGTCAATCAGAGAAAGACAAGTACCATATGATTTCACTCATATGTGGAGTTGAAGAAGCAAAACACTAACATATAGGAAGGGGAGGGAAAGAGAAGAGAGGTAAACAAACCACCTGAGACTTAATGATAGAGAACAAACTATGGGTTGATGGAGGGAAATGGGTTAGATGAGTGATGGGTACTAAGGAGGGCACTTGTTGTGATGAGCACTGGGTGTTGTATTTAAGTGATGAATCATTGAATTCTGTCCCTGAAACCAATAGTACACTATATGCTAACTAACTAGAATTTAAATAAAAATTTGAAGGGAAAAAAAATGCTGTCAGGAGTCTATGATGTACAGTTGACAATAAAGGAAAACAAAACAAAACAAAAAAAGCAAATTAAAATGTTAAAGAATAGGTGGGACACAGCGCTAAATAAAAGAATTAAGGTACACAGAGAGTAACATGTTATTTCCTTCATATATATATAATTAGAAAAATTTCCTTGTCATTCCCTGTGCTAAAACAATTTAAAATGCATAGATGTTATAGGGTGTTAAAAATCAAAATTCAACCAAGTAAGTTTGAAGCTCTAATTGGCTTTATTAAACAATTAATGAATTGGGCAGCACCCCATCTAACAAGTAGAACATGGGCAATCCTTATAGGAAAAGGGTGGAACAAGAAAGTTATTAGCAAAAGACAAGTATTGTGTCAGGCGAGATTGCTGTCCTTTAGGGGGAAGAGCAGAGTGTCTTGCCATGAAGATCACTTCATCTTCCTTTGGGGGGTGGTGAGGACCAAGGTGGCCAAACTGTTGGTGCCCATCAGAAACTTCCTGCCTACAGGCACTACATTTCTGAGGATGGCTGAAATCGCAGTTAGATTATGTAGTGAGGCCTGATCTGGGAGCAGCAGAAGTGATGTCATTTTGGGCCTGTGGTTTTCTTTTCAAGAAGGGGTATGCGTTCTAAAAGAATGATCTGTAGCCAGAGAGAGAAACGGATTTAAGATCTGGCCCTGCTACTTTTTCTTTGTTTTGACATTTATAAACCAGGCATGATATTAAAATTAATCAAATAGGTCTCTTCAGAAGACATTATAAAATAATAAGTGTAAAACAGCATGTGCCTTCCGAAGGCACTGAGTAAACAAAAGTGGTATTATCAGCTTCTCAAACTATGGAAAATTTTACCTGTGAAACCATCTGGCTCTGACAATTTGAGGAAGAAGGAAATATAGTTTTTCAATTTCTTTATCAATTTCTATAATAAATGGAGTAGTGATTTCTACTTCTTGTCTGTTAAAATTATTTGGAGAATTTATATGTTTCGAGAAAACATTCGTTCCCGTCAGGTTTCATAAAACATTGGAACTGTACAGTATATCCTCTTACAATTATTTTAATGACATCTGTATCAGAGATTAGCTTCCCTTTTTCTTTCCTAATATTTCTCTCTTTTCTTCTTAAATATGATAACTAGCTGTTAATTGATTTTTTCTTCTCATATCTTCAATCTTTTTTTACACTTTTTAAGTTTACTTATTTTGAGAGAGAGAGAGCACAAGTGGGGCACGGGGAGAGAAAGAATCCCAAGCAAGCTCTGCACTGCCAGCAGAGACACATGCGGGGCCTGAACCCATGAACCACAAGATCATGACCTGAGCTGAAATCGAGAGTCGGACACTCATCCAACAGAGCCACCCAGGCACCTCTCATATCTTTAACCTTATCTAGTAGTTCCACAATCTAGTTAGTTATATAAAAGTATAAAATTAATACTCATGCACCTACGTACCTATGTACCATTCACCTTTGAAAAATCTATATTTGAAAAAAGCTCTATTTCATTCAGGCTTCCCTTTACTTTTTCAAAAAATAAAGCATTACGATAGAATGAATCTCTGTACCCGTTCTTTATTTGCTTCTTGTTCCATGCTGCCTAGTAGGGTCCTGAACTTGGTGTCTTCGCATACCAAATTTTGTAGGTGATTCTACCCTCCAAACATCTGCAGCTCTTAGAACTTTGAGCAAGTAGCAGGATGGCGCTTCCCAGCCCCCTGTGGTTGGATGGGACCATGTGATGACTTCTAGCTAGTGAACTATGATTTGAGTTGACATGTTAACATGAGGCCAGATCATTTCATTGTTCATCTGAGAATCTCAAAAACTCGTTATCTTTCATGGCAGCCTAGAGTTTTCCAGACTGTGGGTATTTTATCTTCCTGAGCCCCAGAATAACGATGACATGGAGAACCTTTTGGCAACCCTCAACTGATACGCAGCAAGACTGAGAAATACACCTTTGGTGCTTGACATTTCTGACATTGCTGTGTTGTCTTTGTTGTATTAACCACAACACCACCCAGCCCATCCTAATATATCCATAAGCAACACACAGTGTATTTTATATGATTTAAACCTCCACATCTATGCTGTCAAACTTTTTATGCCTCTCACTACTTGCCTTTTTCTCTTTTATTTTTATTTTTATTTATTTTATTTATTTATTTTATTTTATTTTTACAAATAGTTTATTGTCAAGTTGGTTTCCATATAACACCCAGTGCTCATCCCCACAAGTATTCTCTTTTATTTATAAACAGTGGGGTTTTTTTATGTTTTTTTGTTTGTTTGTTTTTGTTATCACATAGTTTATTGTCAAGTTGGTTTCCATATAACGCCCAGTGCTCATCCCCACAAGTGCCCTCCCCCATGCCCATTTCCCCCCTCTCCCCCCACATCCATCAGTCCTCAGTTTGTTCTCAGCATTCAAGAGTCTCTCATGGTTTGCCTCTCTCCCTCTCCCCCACTATTTCCCACCTTCTTCTGCCCCATGGTCCTCCGTTAAGTTCCTCCTAATCCTCCTATACGTGGAAACATATGGTATTTATCCTCTGCCTGACTTATTTCACTCAGCATAATACCCTCAAGGGCCATCCATGTTGCTACACATGGCCAGATTTCATTATTTCTCATTGCCATGTAGTATTCCATTGTATTGAAGTGTCCAATTATTATCGTGTACACCTGAAACTAATATTACATTGTATGTTAACTAACTGTAATTAAAATAAAAACTAAAAAATATTTTTAAAAACATGCCATGAATGCCATGTTTTGCCAAGCACCATGCTAAGTGCCGAGAATATAATCACAAATAAGTTATCTGTATATCTGCAAGAAGTCTGCAGTTCTCAAATGACATTGCTGACATCAAGGTCAGGGAGGCAGGAAAGTGTACTCAAAATACACAAACAGGTAAGAACAACAAACAGTGCTATTCCTTACTAAAATTATTGTATCTCTGCTTATCTCCATGCACTGTGATAGATACCTTTTTAATTACTAAATAGAAAATCACTCCATCTATAAAATCCTTCAATCTAATTTCCACACCCTGTCATCTAAATGTAATGGAAGAGCACACACAAATATGTGCTAGTGGACCTGGAGAAAGGGCTGTTTTTCACATAACAGAACACAGATTCATTCTTCTGGGGAGACTCAAGATTCATCACAATGAGCTTAAGTTAATGGACCAAGTATTTAAGTAAAGGTAACAGCAGTGATTAATGAAAATGATGAAGTGGTCTTAGGGGTTTGCACCAGCGTGTTAAAGATAGGCAAATAATGAAAATGAGGAAAAGTGCCCAGCCTCCAAAGTGACCATGTATGCAAGCTTTCCCATTATCTGTAAAATGGCAAAAATAAAGGATCATTTATATTCTTCAGCAAATTCCTGCTTGGGTATTCAGGGGCAGGGATAGAGGGTAAGAAAAGTGAACGCTTTCTATGGGCCCCATGAAATGCATTAAAAGTTTGGCTGCTTAAGATTTTCTGGTAGTTGGCCTTGAAAAACAAGCTCCCAAAAATATGATGATATGATATGGTTCAAAAGAAATTAAAATAGCACTTCACGACTACTTCTGTTTTCTAGAAAGTTTTCAGAAATAGATGTTATTTACGGAGATTTTGGGATATCAGTTTTTATGTCTTTCATAGGACCTAACACACCTGAATCTCAATCTAAATATGGCACCTAGGTTATGAGATATGCATATGTGTATGTAAATATATACACACATACCCACCCTCATGGAGAGCATGACCAATTTGACCCAATTTGCTGGGACTGCCCTGATTTCAAAATTAGAGGTTCCATGTCCCAGAAACTCCTTCATTCCTGGGAAAGTGGGGACAGTAAGTCACTGTGCCCATGGAGGATGACAATTATGGAAATCACAATGCTACGCTAAGCTGAAAGTCCAGCATGCTTCTAAAGTATAAGCTGAACAAAGAGCACTATAGCGATTTCACAAAACTGCACATGTGTTTGTCCTCATTCTCTCCTTGAATGCCCAACGCTTCGGGATTGCTAGACGAGCAACCGCCTCCCCCGCCAAACTGATTCGGAAACATCAAAAGAGATTGCAAAAAATGTTTACAGAAAATCACTGACATAAATTGGCTCAAAGGTGCCTGACACAGAGTAGGCCCTCGATGAATATTTGTTAAATACAATATCTTAATATTTCTACTTCAAAGGATCCAATCTGTGGTAATAATAATTTGCACAATCACTGCCTTGGCTAATCCACATAATCTGATTGATGGGAAAGTGCATTTTTGCCATAACCAGCTGTGTTCTGGTTTTCTAGTGATTCCTGCCTCTTTATCTAATATCCATAATGCTAATAACTGCCTTCTTTAATCACTTACCATGCTAATTAATGTCTTTGAACTTTTACAAACATTCTTTAATCTGCACAGTGATTCTTGGAGGATAGCTATTGTTACCATCTCTATGTAAGAAACGAGAAGACTGAGGCCCAGAAAGATAAAGTCACTTGTGCAAGTTCGCTTGGAAGAAGTTTAATTTTAGTCAGTTATAGTCACCTAACCATTTAAATATACTATCTCTCTAATGTATTTCTTCTATCCACCAATTCATTCATTCAGTAAATGTTAATTGGGCACCTACTATTTTTCTAGCACTATTATAAACAGCAGGAATGGAACACTGACTCAACTAGATTGAGTGACTATTCTCATAAAGACAGAGTGGAGGAAATCAGGAGAGTCTGGTAAAAGGGTACAAACTTTCAGTTACAAGACGAAGTTCTATGGATCAAATGTATAGCATGGTGGTTGTATTTGATAACATTGCATTGTTTAATTGAAGCTTTCCAAGAGAACAGAACTAAATGTTTTCACACACACGTACGTACAAAAGGTAAATATGTGAGGTAATGTCTGTGTGAATTAACTGGATCATGTTGTTCTCTTTACTTTTTATTATTTTCAAAAATATTTTTAATGTTTATTTTTGAGAAAGAGACAGGGCATCAATAGGGGAGGGGCAGAGAGACAGGGAGACACAGAAGCTGAAGCAGGCTCAGGATCTAAGCTGTCAGCACAGAATCCTACGTGGAGCTTGAACCCAAGGACTGTGAGACCATGATCTGAGCCAAAGTCAGATGATTAGCCAACTGAGCCACCCAGGTGCCCCCACGTCATCCTCTTTAAATATCTTCCAGTTTTATTTTTCAGTTATACGCCACTAAAGCTGGGGTGGGAGGACTAAATTGGACAGAAAACTTGAAGAGAGGAATAGAAATTTGAATAGAGGGATAAGCAAATGAAGCGAGGTGTATCCATACTATGGAAAAATATTCAGAAGCTGTTAAAAAATGAAGTTATCTATACTAATGTGGTTTGTTACTCAAAATATATAATATACTGTGTAATTTTAAATAAAAAATACAGGAAACCCTATATATTTTCTACAATTTTTAAATATTTTTTAAATTTATTTCTAGGAGAGAGAGAGAGAGACAGC
>NW_024082897.1:0-38357 GCF_003009895.1 Hyaena hyaena
TTTTCTCCCAATCTCTCAGGTTTTGTAAGGTTTCCAATGTCTTCAGATCTTTTCTGTGTGATGTATGGGCGCGAGTGCAAGTATGGAGCTCCTTACTTCTCCGCCATCTTGCCCAATCCCCCCTCCAATTGCATTTTTAACAGAACTGGAGGAATAATGTTAAAATTTGTATGGAACCACAAAAGACCCTGGAAAACCAAAGCAAACTTGAGAAAAACAAAGGTGGATATATCACAATCCCAGATTTCAATATATATTACAAAACTATTGTAATCAAAACAGTACGGCACAAAACCAGACACATGTATCAATGGAATAAGGTAGAGATCTGAGGAAAAAAATTGTCCTATATCATCAGGTAATCTATGACAAAGGTGACAGAATACACAATATGGAAAAGATAGGTTTTTTTTTTCAATAAATGGTGTTGGAAAACATGAACAACTACCTGCAAAAAAGTGTTGCATATAGCATGCACAAAAATAAATTCAAGATGGATTAAATACCTAAATGTAAGTCCTGAATCCATAGAACAAAATTAAAAATAGGCAGTAAACTCTTGTGCATTAAGCTTAGCAACATTTTTGGATAATTCTCCTTAGTTAAGGAAAAGAAAAGCAAAATTAAGCAATTGGGACTACCTGAAACTGAAAAGATATTGCACCATGAAGGGAATCATTAATAATAAAGGCAAATAAAACCCCACTTAGTGGAAGAAAATATATGCAAATGACATATTCAATAAGGGGTTAATATTCAAAAGATATGAAAAACTCCTACAACTCAACAGTAAATAATAATAACAATAACAATCAGATTTAAATGGGCAGAAGATATTTATAGACATTTTTCCAAAAAGACATACAGATGGCCAAGAGACACATAAAATGATGCTCAACTTCACTAATCTCCAGGGAAATACCTCAAACCCACTTTGAGGTATCACCTCACACCATTCAGAATGGCTAGTATCAAAAAGACAAGAAATCACAAGTGTTGATGAGGATATGGAGAAATGGGAACTCTCATGTACTGTTGGTAGGAATGCAAATTTGTGCCACCACTGTGGAAGACAGTTGAAAGGGCCTCAAAAAACTATAAATAAAAATGCCATTCACTCCAGTAATTCTACTTGTAGGTATTTGTCCAAAGAAAATGACAACACTAATTCAAAAAGATATATACCTCTCTGTGATTATTGCAGCATTATTACAATAACCAATATACTGAAGTAACATAAATAACCGTTTATAGATTGATGAATAAAGAGATATGGTATATCTGACACAATGGAATATTTCTCACCCATGAAATAGAATGAAGTCTTGTCATTTGTGATGGACATAGATGGACTTAGAGGATATCATGTTACGTGAAATAATTCAGACAGAGAAAGACAAATATGATATGATTTCACTGACACGTGGACTGTAAAAACAAAGCAAAACAAACAAACAAATGAAATAACAGAATCAGACTCATAAATACAGAGAACAAACTGGTGGTTGCCAGAAAGTAGGGGATGGAGTGGATGTAAAATAGGTGAAAGGATTTAAGAAATACAAAATTCTAGGTATAAAACAAATAAAGCATGAGGATGAAAAGTATAGCATAAGGAATATAGTCAGTAACATTTTTATAACTTAGCATAGTGAAAGATGATAACAATACTTATAGTGTTAAGCATTTGGTACATAATTGTTAAATCACCATGTTGTATCCCTGAAGAGAATATTACATTTCATGTCAACTGTATTTCAATTTAAAAATATACATAAGCTATAAAAATTAAATCAATAAAATGATACCATATATTGTTTTACTATCTGAAATTACCAAAGTTCAGTTAAGAAATTAGTCCATAATTGGAAACCAACTTTGGACTATGGCAGAGAAAGAGACCATCTCATCCCACAGATACTAGATAAGATCCACATTAGTGTAAATAATCCAGAAAATGGCCCACAGAATGGGAGAATAAATTCCACAACTAAATGTAGAGAAGAGGTCACATCGAAGAAGGTAGGAACAGTTGAGACACCCTGGAGAGCCAAACGGACCAATGGACTGTCTGCTTCAAGGAAGGACCCACAGGTGAGGAGAAGAGGGGAGATCACATCCAAAATCTAGGAAGACAATTCTCCATGACAGCTGGCTTTGAAAAGGGCAGAGCCAAATTTGTGAGTTCTTACAACTAGTGGGACCTAAAGTCTGTAATTTTAAATCAGGTGGCTCTTCTCTGAAAAAGCCAAGAGGGCTAGAGAACACTAAGTTCCCACCCTTAAAGAGAGAGCACAACAAACAGCCTGCAGAGATACAGCTTAGACGCAGCAGCTTGAAAAATTCCTTCAGCATGCAGTAGACAGACTTGTTTACTCATCTCAGAGAGTATCCTGCAAGGAAAGAGATCCTTGGGGGACCCTTCCAGGAAGAAAGGAGCTGGAAGGCTCCATTACATTCCCACCACTCCCAGCATTATGACATTGCCACTTATGGGAACCAGCACAGTGCTGACACTTGCTACCTAACTGGCTAACAATACTGCCCTGCCCCTCCCCCGCCATGTTCTAGAAGATCTGCAACCCCCAGCCAGGCCTAACTAAATCTTTGGCTATAAGTTCTCTCTCCCAGAAGACTGGTCTGCAAACCTTGTAAACACTGTGCTCCCTGCTCCATGCAATTTGCAGATCCATCCCCTCGAATATGCTCTTTGATGGAATCCATCCTGGGCCCACAAGCCTAGCAATGTGCAAGCATTCCTAACAGGAACTAGCAACACTACAAAGAGACTTTTGCCCTGGGGAGAGTGAAAATAACCACAGAGAACAGTGAGACTATGACCCCAGCATTGGGCTGGGAGAAGACAACTAGCCTGACCACAAACACCACCCACCAGTGAAAGCTTCTCAGGGGACAAAGCACGGAAAGTGCCAACAGTTTGGTGCTAGTGCCTCTTGCAAATGCCTGGTAAGACTCAACTCAAGCTCAAGGCAGCCCCAGACTAACCTACTAAAATCACAAGGATGAAACATTGCTCACAAAGGAAGATAACTCCAAAGAATGAAGGGAAAATTGGCTCAGTCACAACAGCAACACACATAGGAGACACCACTGAAGTGCTAGGTTCTGGTGAGCAGGGTGCACTGTATGCACAGTACTATAGAACCTCTCTCTCATAAGGCCACTATTTTGAAGTGGGAGATACAGCTGAATATCTTATCACAGAGACACAGGCATAGAGAATTAGACAAAATGAAGGGACAAAGGAATATGTCCCAAATGAAAGAACAGGACAAAATCACAGCAGGAGACCTGAACAAAACAGATATAAGTTATAAAGGCAATACAGAATTTAAAGGAATGGTTATAAAGATACTCACCAGCCTTGAGAAAAGAGTGGAGGGCCTCAGAGTGACCATTAATAAAGAGATAATAAAGTACCTATCAGAGATGAAGAACACAATAAATAAAATTTAAAAATACATTAGATGGGGAAACAGGCAAGACGGAGGAGAAGTAAGGAGCTCCGGACTTCCACTCGCGCCCATACCTCACACGGAAAAGATCTGAAGCCATTGGAAACCTTACAAAACCTGAGAGATTGGGAGAAAAAGGACCCAGAATCCACTGAGAAAGCCTTCTAACGTCTACCTCAAGAAACAAGCCAGAGTACACAAGGTGGAGAGTCCCAAATATCACTACGAATAGGAAAATAAAATAACCAAGGTCCAAACAAGAGAGACCAGGATATGCCATTCAAAAAACACTCTCTGAAAGGATAGGCCCTGGACAGTCAAAGAGTCTTCTTGGATACAGCAGCGCTCATAGATGCAGAGAGCATAACAGGGCATTAAAACTAACAAGAGCCAGAGAGCTAACTAAAATGAAGAAACGAAAGAGCTCTCCTCCAAAGAAACTCCAAGTTGGGACGCCTGGGTGGCTTAGTCGGTTAAGCGTCTGACTTTAGCTTAGGTCATGATCTCTCGGTTCGTGGGTTCGAGCCCCGCGTCGGGCTCTGTGCCGACTGCCAGCTCAGAGCCTGGAGCCTGTTTCAGTCTGTGACTACCTCTCTCTCTGACCCTCCCCTGTTCACGATGTCTCTCTCTCACTCTCCTAGAAATAAATAAATAAAAAAGTTAAAAAAAAACAAAGAAACTCTTAGAAGAAATGACAGCTAATAAACTGCTCAAAACAGATATAAACAGTATAACCGAACAAGATTTTAGAATAATAATGGTAAAATTAATAGCTGGGCTTGAAAAAAACATAAGGACATCAAAGAAGCTATGGTTACAGACAATGGAAAATAAAAATAAGCATGAAGAATTAAAAAAATGCGATAAATGAGATACATAATAAATTAGAGGCCTCCAATGCACGGATTGAAGAAAGGAGAATAAGTGATTTAGAAGACACCACTATAGAAAAACAAGAAGCTAACAAAAAAAGAGACAAACTGATCCAGGAACAGGAAAGAAGAGTTCGAGAGCTCAGCGACACGGTCAAACCCAACAATATCCGTATCATAGGAATCCCAGAAGAAGAAGAGAGAGAGAAAGGTGCTGAAGGAGTCCTGGAACATTTTATAGCAGAGAACTTCCCCGACCTGGGGAAGGAAATAAATGTGGAAATACAAGAGGCTCAGAGGACTCCCCTCAGACGTAACTTGAATCGATCTTCTGCACAGAATGTAGTAGTGAAACTAGCAAAATATAAAGACAAAGAGAGAATTTTGAAAGCAGCTAGGGAGAAAAGGGCCCTCACATACAAAGGGAAACCTATCAGAGTGGTGGCAGACCTACCTACTGAAACTTGGCAGGCCAGAAAGGAATGGCAGGAGATCTTCAATGTGATGAACAATAAAAATATGCAGCCAAGAATCCTGTACCCAACAAGCCTGTCATTCAAAATAGAAGGAGAGATAAAAATCTTTCCAAATAAACAGAAATTGAAATAATTTGTCACCACTAAGCCAGCCCTACAAGAAATCCTGAAGGGGACGCTCTGAAGGAAAGGTTGCAAGGAACAAAGATACCAGAGACACCATCACAAACATGAACGCTACAAAAGATACAAAGACTCTAAACCCACATATTTCAATAATAACACTGAATGTAAATGGGCTGAATGCTCCCATCAAAAGACATAGGGTAGCAGAATGGATAAAAAAAACAAAATCCATCTATATGCTGTCTACAAGAAACTCATTTTAGACCTGAAGATACCTTCAGATTAAAAGTAAGGGGATGGAGAAATATCTATCATGCTACAGGAAATCAAAATAAAGCTGGAGTAGCTATACTTATATCAGACAAACTGGACTTTAAATTAAAGACAATCACAAGAGATGAAGAAGGGCACTACATAATAATTACAGGGTCCATCCATCAGGAAGAACTAACAATCATAAATGTCTACGCACCGAATATGGGAGCACCTAAATATCTAAAACAATTAATCACAAACAGAAACAAGCTTATAGATAAGAATGTGCTAATAGCAGGGGACTTTAATACTCCGCTTACAGCAATGGATAGGTCAACCAGACAGAAAATCACTAAAGAAATAATGGACTTGAAAGACACATTGGACCAGATGGATCTGACGGATATATTTAGAACTTTACATCCTGAGGCCAGGGAATTTACTTTCTTCTCAAGTGCGCATGGCACATTCTCCAAGATAGATCACATACTGGGACATAAAGCAGCCCTCAATAAATATAAAAGAATAGAGATCATACCATGCACACTGTCAGATCACAATGCTTTGAAACTTGAAATCAATTACAGGAAGAAGTCTGGAAAACCGCCAAAAACATGGAGGTTAAAGAACACCCTTCTAAAGAATGAATGGGCCAATCAGGCAATTAGAGAGGAAATTAAAAAATATATGGAAACAAATGAAAATGAAAACACAACAATTCAAAATCTATGGGATGCGGCCAAGGCAGTCCTAAGAGGAAAGTACATTGCTCTCCAGGCCTATTTCAAGAGATTAGAAAAAGCACAAGTCCAAAATCTAACAGCTCACCTAAAGGAGCTAGAGGCAGAGCAACAAGAACGCCCTAAACCCAGTAGAAGAAGAGAAATAGTAAAAATTAGAGCAGAAATAAACAACATAGAGACCAAAGAAACAATTGAACAGATCAATGAAACCAAGAGTTGGTTTTTTGAAAAAGTAAACAAAATTGACAAACCTCTAGCCAGGCTTATCAAAAAGAAAAGAGAGAGCACCCAAATAGACAAAATTATGAATGAAAATGGACTTATTACAACCAACCCCTCAGAAATACAAGCAATTATCAGGGAATACTATGAAAAATTATATGCCAACAAATTGGACAACTTAGAAGAAATGGACAAATTCCTAAACACACACTCACTACCAAAATTCACACGGGAAGAAATAGAAAACCTGAACAGACCCATAACGAGTGAAGAAATCGAATCAGTGATCAAAAATCTCCCAACAAATAAGAGCCCTGGACCTGATGGTTTCCCTGGGGAATTCTACCAGACATTTAAAACAGAATTAATCCCAATTCTTCTCAAGCTATTCCAAAAAATAGAAGTCGAAGGAAAACTCCCGGACTCATTTTATGAAGCCAGCATCACTCTGATTCCCAAGCCAGACAGAGATCCAGCAAAAAAAGAGAACTATAGGCCAATATCCTTGATGAATACGGATGCAAAAATTCTCAACAAGATCCTTGCAAATCGAATCCAGCAGCATATCAAAAGAATCATCCACCAAGATCAAGTGGGATTCATTCCTGGGTTACAGGGCTGGTTCAACATTCGCAAATCAATCAATGTGATCCATCATATCAATAAAAGAAAAGATAAAAACCATATGATCCTGTCAATAGATGCAGAAAAAGCATTTGACAAAATACAGCATCCCTTCTTAATAAAGACTCTCGAGAAAGTTGGGATAGAAGGAACCTACTTAAACATCATCAAAGCCATCTATGAGAAGCCTTCAGCTAACATCATCCTCAACGGGGAAAAACTGAGAGCTTTCCCCCTGAGATCAGGAACACGACAGGGATGTCCACTCTCACCACTGTTGTTTAACATAGTGCTGGAAGTCCTAGCATCAGCCATCAGACAACAAAAGGAAATCAAAGGCATCAGAATTGGCAAAGAGGAAGTCAAACTTTCACTCTTCGCAGATGACATGATACTCTACATAGAAAACCCGACAGACTCCACCAGAAGCCTACTAGAACTGATCCAAGAATTCAGCCAAGTTGCAGGGTACAAAATCAACGTACAGAAATCGGTTGCATTTTTATACACCAATAATGAAGCAACAGAAAGAGAAATCAAGAAACTGATCCCATTCACAATTGCACAAAAAACCATAAAATACCTCGGAATAAACCTAACCAAGGATACAAGAGATCTGTATGATGAAAACTATAGAAAACTTATGAAGGAAATTGAAGAAGACACAAAGAAATGGAAAAACATTCCATGCTCATGGATAGGAAGAATAAATATAGTTAAGATGTCATTACTACCTAAAGCACTCTACACATTCAATGCAATTCCAATCAAAATTGCACCAGCATACTTCTCAAAACTAGAACAAACTATCCAAAAATTTGTATGGAACCACAAAAGACCCCGAATAGCCAAAGTAATACTGAAAAATAAAACCAAAACGGGAGGTATCACCATCCCAGACTTCAGCCTCTACTACAAAGCTGTCATCCTCAAGACAGTATGGTATTGGCACAAAAACAGACCCATAGACCAATGGAACAGAATTGAGAACTCAGAAGTGGACCCAAAAGTATACAGCCAACTGATCTTTGACAAAGCAGGAAAGAATATCCAATGGAAAAAAGACAGCCTTTTTAACAGATGGTGTTGGGAGAACTGGACAGCAACATGCAGAAGAATGAAACTAGATCATTTTCTCACACCATGCACAAAAATCAACTCAAAATGGATAAAGGACCTGAACGTGAGACAGGAAACTATCAACACCCTAGAGGAGAAAGCAGGAAACAACCTCCTTGACCTCCACCGCAGCAACTTCTTACTTGACACATCCCCAAAAGCAAGGGAATCAAGAGCAAAAATAAACTGTTGGGACCTCATCAAGATTAAAAGCTTCTGCACAGCCAAGGAAACAACCCAGAAAATTAATAGGCAACCAACGGAATGGGAAAAGATAGTTGCAAATGACATATCAGATAAAGGGTTAATATCCAGAATCTATAAGGAACTCACCAAACTACACGCCCGAAAAACAAACAACCCAGTGAAGAAATGGGCAGAAGACATGAACAGACACTTCTCCAAAGAGGACATCCAGATGGCCAACAGACACATGAAACGATGCTCAGCATCCCTCCTCATCAGGGAAATACAAATCAAAACCACACTGAGATACCACCTCACGCCAGTCAGAGTGGCTAAAATGAGCAAATCAGAGAACTCTAGATGCTGGCGAGGATGTGGAGAAACGGGCACCCTCCTACACTGTTGGTGGGAATGTAAACTGGTACAGCCCCTCTGGAAAACAGTGTGGAGGTTCCTCAGGAAACTAACAATAGAACTCCCTTATGACCCAGCAATAGCACTGCTAGGAATTTACCCAAGGGATACAGAAATGCTGAGGCATAGGAGCACATGTACCCCAATGTTCATAGCAGCACTCTCCACAATAGCTAAAACATGGAAAGAGCCTAAGTGTCCATCAACAGATGAATGGATCAAGAAGATGTGGTTTATCTATATGATGGAATACTACATGGCAATGAGAAAGAATGAAATCTGGCCATGTGTAGCAACATGGATGGACCTTGAGGGTGTTATGCTGCGCGAAATAAGTCAGATATAGAAGGACAAATATCATATGTTTGCACGTATAGGAGGATTAGGAGGAACTTAACTGAAGAACAAAGGGGAGAAGAAGGGGGGAAATGGTAGGGGAAAGGGAGAGAGGCAAACCATGTGAGACTCTTGAATGCTGAGAAACAAACTGAGGACTGATGGATGTGGGGGGCAGGGGAGAGAGGGGCATGGAGGATGGCACTTGTGGGGATGAGCACTGGGTGTTATATGAAAACCAATTTACAAACTATTTGTAAAAACAGTAAGAAATTAAAAAAATAAAAAATACCTTACATGGAATAAATAGTTGATTAGAGAATGCAGAATACAAATCAGTGAACAGTGAAGTGGAGACAAGAGTAATGGAAAGTAATTAAGCAGAGCAGACCGGAGAAAAGTAATTAGACAAAATGGGAGTAGACTTAGAGAGCTCAGTGACACCATCAAGTTTAAGATTCACATTATAGGGAACTCAGAAGGAGAAGAGAGAGAAAAAGAGGCAGAAATCTTATTTGAAGAAATATAGGTGAAAGCTTCCTGAATCTGGGAAAGGAAACAAATCCAGGTCTCGGAGACATAGAGATTCCCCCAACAAATCAACCCAAGGAAGACTAGACCAAGCCACATAATCGTTAAAACAGCAAAAAATCATGATAAAGAGAGAATTTCAAAAGGAACAAAAGATACAAACAAAAGAAAGGAACAGAAAGACAGTTATATGCAAGGGAAACCCCATAAAGCTATCTGAATTTTCAGCAGAAACATTGCAGGCCAGAAGGTAGTGGCATGATACCTTCAAAATGACAAAAGGGAAACATCTGTGACCAAGAATACTCTATACAGCAAGCTATTATTCAGAATAGAAGGAGAGGTAAAAAGTGTCCCAAAAAGGGGTGTCTGGGTGGCTCAGTTGATTAAGCATTTGACTTTGTTGACTCAGTTGATTAAGCATTTGACAAAATTTATAATTCTATAGTCAGACTCCTCACAAAAAACTAAAAATACAGAGGTCTCAAATAAAAAACATCACACATGGGAGAGGAGAAATAAAAACTGACGCCACAGAAATATAAGGTTTGAAGAAAATATTATGAAAACTGTATGCCAACAAATTGGACAACCTAAAACTAATGAATAAATTCCTAGAAACATATAAACTACAAAAACTTAAGCAGGAAAAAAATTTAAAAAAATTGAACAGACCAATTATCACCAAAGATATTGAATCAATAATCAAAACACTCCCAAGAAACAAAAGTACTGGACCAGTCAGCATCACAAGGGAATTCTATCAAACATTTAAAAATGAGTTAATACGTATTCTTCTCTAATTTTTTAAGAAAATAGAAGAGGAAGGAAATTTTCTAAATTCATTCTATGAGGCTATGATTACCCTGATACCAAAACCAAATAAAGACACCACACAGAAATAGTAATACAAGCCAATATCTATGATGGAGATAGATGCAAATATCTTCAACAAAATATTAGCAAACTGAATCCAAGAATACATTTAAAAAATCATTCACCACAGTAAAGTGGGATTTATTCCTGGGATTCAAGTATGGTTCAATATTTGCAAATCAATCAACATGACACAGCACATCAATAAGAGAAAATATAAAAACAATATAATCATTTCAATAGTGCAGAGAAAGCATTTAACAAAGTAAAATATCATTCATGATAAAAACTTTCAACAAAATAAAGTTACAGAAAGCATATCTCAACATAATAAAGGGCGTATATGAAAAACAAGAAACTAACATCATACTCTAAGGCCAAAAAAGAGAGCTTTCCCCTGAGGTCAGGAAAAAGACAAGGATGTCCACTCTCACCACTTATAATCAAAATAGTACTGGAAGTTCAAGCCAAAGCAATCATACAAGAAAAAGGGATAAAAGAGAACCAAATTCCTGAGGAAGAAGTTAAATTTTCACTATTTGTAGTTGACATGATACCACATAGAAAAAACCCAAAGGCTATTCCAAAAAACTATTTGTACAGATAAATGAATTCAGTAAACTCACAGGATACAAAATAAAGGTACAGAAATACATTGCATTTTATACACTCGTTAATGAAGTAACAGAAGGAGAAGTTGAGAAAATAATCCCATTTACAACTGCATCAAAAATAAGAAGATACCTAGGAATAAACCTAACCAGAGAGGTAAAAGGCTTCTACTCTGCAAGCTATGAAACATTGATGAAAGTAATTGAAAATGACACAAAGAAATGGAAAGACATTACATGATTATGGATTGGAAGAACAAATATTGTTAAAATGTCTATACCACCCAAAGCAATCTACAGTTTTAATGCATTTCCAATCAAAATACCAGCAGCAGTTTTCAAGAGGTAGAGCAAACAATCTGAAAATGTGTGTGGAACCACAAAATACTCTGAATAGCCCAAGCAATCTTGAAAAAGAAAAACAATGATGAAGGTATCACGATTACAGATTTCAGTTTATATTACAAAACTGTAGTAAAATGACAGTATGGTACTGGCACAAAAATAGACACATAAATCAATGAAACGAATTAGAAAACTCAGAAATAACATTACAATTATATTTTCAATTAATCATTGACAAAGAAGGAAAGAATATCCAATGATAAAAAGACAGTGTCTTCATCAGTGTTGGGAAAACCGGACAGCTATATAGAAATAAATGAAACTGGACCACTTTTTACAACATAAACAAAAATAAACTTAAAATGGATGTGAGACCTGAAACAACAAAAATCCTAAAATGTAGCACAAGCAGTAATTTCTCTGACATTGACTCTAACGGCATCTTTCTAGATATTTCTCATGAGTCAAGGGGGAAGAAAAGCAAAAATAAACAATAGGGACTATATCAACATGAAAAGCTTCTACACAGCAAAGGAAACAACCAATAAAACTAAATGACAATCTACTGAATGGGAGACCATTATTGCAAGTGGCATGTCTCATAAAAGGTAGTATCCAAAATATATAAAGAACTTATAAAACTCAACACTCAAAATATCAAATAATCCAATGAAAAATGGACAGAATACATGAACAGGTATTTCTCTACAGAAGACATACAGATAGACAACAGACACTTGAAAAGATGCTCAATTTACTCATCATCAGGGAAATGTAAATCAAAATCACTATGAAGAATAACTTCACACCTATCAGAATGGCTAAAATAAAAACCACAAGAAACAAGTTTTGGCAAGGATGTGGAGAAAAAGGAACTCTCTTGCACTGTTGGTTAGAATGCATACTGATGCAGCTACTGTGGAAGATAGTATAGAGGTTCCTCAAAAAATTAATATGAGTATACCATATTATCCAATAATTGTATTACTGGGTATTTTACCCAAAGAATAATAAAACACTAATTCAAAGGGATATATGCGGGGGCCCCGGCAAGATAGCAGAATAGTGGGGAGCTCCGTGCATTTAGCTGGCACACATCTCTCTAATAGAGAAGGCCTGAAGTCATAGGACACTGAGCCACAGGAGTTTGGGAAGAGAACGAGGCAGAATACCCTGGGAAGGAAACTTTATAAGTGCGTAAGTACAAACTGGGGAAGATAAAAGTGGGTAGGGACCCAGAATACGGAGGGAGAGGAGGGAACCCAGCTTCCTTGCAGCTGCAGTGAGTGATAAACCGGCGAGAGGTGGTGGGCTGCCGCGAGTCCAGGAGAAAGGAAAGAGAAGCTGAGATTGCTCATAGAACCGTCCCTGGAGAAGAGAAAAACCTCGGCTTAGAAAGAGAGTGTTTTTTAGCTCTGGCTGTGGTGATGACTTTGAACTAGGAGCCCCTAGTCCCAGAAGGCTCAAGAAAAAACTGCCCTGCAGCGCTCCCAGGACCATCCCTGGAGGCGGCAGCCCAGAGACACAGGGACTGCACCAGAGGCGCAAGGCAGAAGCGCGGACTCTGCAGACCTGAAGTTGCTACGTTCCCAAACGCACTTGGGTTGTATTGCTGCTTGACCCAGGCGGATCTGAGGCTGCGACACTTCCCCCATCCCGCACTCAACCCCTGGCAGCAGGGATGCAGTCACCTGCAGGACTGTTTAGGTAGGTATAAACAAAGACTGCGGACTGGGACCTGGAAACGACGCAACACGTGGGGGATAGAACTCAGCCCACCTTGGCTAACCCTCAGCACAGGGAGATTGGACCCAAAGGAGTGATTTGCAACACTTGGTTGAGAAAGGACTGGGGCGACGCCATTCTTCTCCCCACAACCACCAAGGCGGAGCCTCAGGGAGAGGACAGCCAGAAACAGTGGAGGCTAGACCTGCCTACACCAAATCACACCCATACCCTCCAGAGAGCTGTTTTGTTGTTGTTACTGTTGTTGTTTTTACTGAGCCTGGGTTTGCATGTTTATTGATTTTGTCTGTGTGTTTGTGTACCTTTGTTCCCCCTGTGATTGTCTGTTTTCTTTTTCCAGGGCTGTCTCAAGTAACAAGCCAAACTACACATGGTGGAGAGTCCCAAATACCACTACGAGTAGCGGGAAAAAAAAACAAACAAACAAACAAAAAAAAAACGCTCAACAAGAAAAACCAAGAGACACCATTCAAAGAACACTTCCAGAACAGACAGGCCCTGAACAGTCAAGGAGCTCTCTCTAATACAGCAGAACTCGCAGGGAAAGAGTGTACAACAAGTTTTTTTTTTTTCCTTTCTCCTCTACCTTATCCTTACCAGTTTCTCAATCCATCTCCTTTCCCTTTTTCCCCCAGTTCAAATCCAAATGAACTTCCATTAACGTATACATGATTAATAAGATAGAACTTCTACTGTATTTGAATTTAACAGTTGGTACAATATTAAGACAAATTAACGTTCCCATTGATTTCTCAGACAGTATGATAAAGTGTTAAGTTTTATTTTGTTTTGTTTGGAGGAGGGTGGACTGAGCAAGTGTCCTTCTTGAATATCCACATATCCTGTTACCTATCAACCCAGTGCTATCCACAAGTCTCAAAACTGGCTACTTTGTTTGAGTTTGTTTTCTGACCAAGGTAAGGGAGTTACGAAGAGATTGAAATAGGAGTCTCTAAATTAAAATCTGTAGGAATAGGGTAGTGATTCTGTGAGAAAGAAAATTTGAGGCCCTCTTCCCATCTAGGCTTATCTCAAGTGACCCTTCTTCCTAGCTCTCCACTCCGTAAGGAAGAAGTTTTGTTTTGTTTTTAAGATTTTATTTTTAAGTAATCTCTTAATCCAATGTCGGGCCTGAGCTCACAACACTGAAATCAAGCTGCATGCTCCACTGCCTGAGCCAGGCAGGTGTTCCAGTAAGAAAGTTTCTAATCTGAATGGTCAGAGCCCAAGACATCGATTGGACTATGTGGGAGATTGTATTTTTCTAAAATGTCTCCTCTCTCATGTTCTTCATACAATACAGTATTGACATCCTTCATCATGAGGTAGGGTCTGTGGAGAACAGGGGGACCCCCCTGGACCTAGGCAGACCTGTGTGTGTAACCACCACAACTACATGAATGTCACAGAAGTGAAGTTCCATGACTTTTGAGACTGGATCATAACTGTACAACAAGCTTTTAAAATTAACAAGAGATAACTAACCAAAATGACAAAACCGAAGAACTCTCCTCCAAAGAATTTCCAGTAAGAAATGACAGCTAAAGAACAGCTCAAAACAGATATAAGAAACAAAACTGAACAAGAATATAGAACAATATTCATAAAATTAATCGCTTGGCTTGAAAAAAGCATGGAAGACATCAGAGAAACTATGGCTACAAACACTATGGAGCTTAAAAATAGTTATGATGAATTAAAAAATGAGATAAATGAGATACATAATAAACTGGAGGCGTCCAATGCAAACACTGAAGAGGCAGAAAGGAGAATAAATGATTTAGAAGACACAATTATAGAAAAAGAAGAAACTGATAAAAAGAGAGATAAACTGATCCAGGAACATGAAAGACGTGTTTGAGAACTCAGCAATACAATCAAACGGAACAATATCTGTATCATAGGAATTCCAGAAAAGGAAGAGAGAGGGAAAGGTGCTGAAGGAGTCCTTGAACAAATTATAGCAGAGAATATCCCCAACCTGGAGAGGGAAGTAGATGTTGAAATTCAAGAGGCACAGAGAACTCCCCTCAGACCTAATTTGGATCGATCTTCTGCACAGCATATCATAGTGAAACTGGCAAAATATAAAGACAAAGAGAGAATTTTGAAAGCAGCTAGTGAGAAAAGGGCCCTAACATACAAAGGGAAACCTATCAGAGTGGTGGCAGACTTACCTACTGAAACTTGGCAGGCCAGAAAGGAATGGCAGGAGATCTACAATGTGATGGACAGAAAAAAATGCAGCGAAGAATCCTCTATCCAGCAAGCCTGTCATTCAGAATGGAAGGAGAGATAAAAGTCTTCCCAAATAAACAAAAATTGAAAGAATTTGTCACCACTAAGCCAGCCCTACAAGAAATCCTGAGGGGGACTCTCTGAGGGAAATGCTGCAAGGAGCCCAAGATGCTAGAGACACCACCATAAGCATGAATCCCACAAAGAACACAATGAATCTAAACCAATATAGTTCAATAATAACACTAAATGTAAATGGGCTGAATGCTCAAATAAAAAGACACAGGGTAGCAGAATGGATAAAAAACCAAAATCCATCTATTTGCTGTCTACAAGTAATTCTAAAATGGCCTGAGGACACCTTCAGATTGAAAGTAAAGGGATGGAGAAATATCTATCATGCTACTGGAAGTCAAAATAAAGCTGGAGTAGCTATACTTATATCAGACAAATTGCACTTTGAATAAAAGATGATAACAAAGGATGAAGAAGGGCATTATATAATGATTACAGGGTCTATCCATCAGGAAGAACTAACAATGATAAATGTCTACTCACCAATTATGGGAGCACCTAAATATTTAAAACAATTAATCACAAACAGAAACAATCATATAGATAGGAATGTGCTAATAGCAGGACATTTCATACTCCAGTTACAGCAATGGATAGATCAACAAGACAGAAAATCATTAAAGAAACAATGGACTTGAATGACACAGTGGATCAGATGGATCTAACAGATATATTTAGAGTCTACATGCTGAGGCCATGGAATTCACTTTCTTCTCAAGTGTGCATGGCACATTCTCCAAGATAGATCACATACTGGGACATGAAATAGCCCTCAATAAATATAAAAGAATTGAGATCATACCATGCACACTCTCAGATCACAGTGCTATGAAATTTGAAATCAATCAGAGGAAGAACTCTGGAAAACCTCCAAAAACATGGAGGTGAAAGAACACCCTACTAAAGAATGAATAGGCCAATCAGGCAATGAAAGAAGAAATTTAAAAATATATGGAAACAAAAGAAAATGAAAATACAATAATCCAAACTTTATGGGATGCGGCAAAGGGAGTCCTAAGAGGAAAGTACATTGCACTCCAGGCCTATTTCAAGAAATTAGAAAAAGCGCAAGTCCTAAATCTAACAGCTCGCCTAAAAGAACTAGAGGCAGAGCAACAAGAGCACCCCAAAGAAGTAGAAGAAGAGAAATGGTGAACATCAGAGCAGAAATAAAAAACACAGAGACCAAGGAAACAATTGAACAGATCTATGACCAAGAGTTGGTTTTTGGAAAAAATAGACAAAATTGAAAAACCTCTAGCCAGGCTTCTCAAAAAGAAAAGAGAGAGCACTCAAATAGACAAAATCATGAATGAAAATGGACTGATTACAACCAACCCCTCAGAAACACAAGCAATTATCAGGGAATACTATGAAAAATTATATGCCAACAAATTGGACAACTTAGAAGAAATGGACAAATTCCTAAACACACACTCACTACCAAAATTCACCTGGGAAGAAATAGAACCTCTAAACTGACCCATAACTAGTGAGGATATTGAATCAGTGATCAAAAATCCCCCAACAAATAAGACCCCTGGACCAGATGGCTTCCCTGGGGAATTCTACCAGTCGATTAAAACAGAATTAATACCCATTCTTCTCAAGCTATTCCAAAAAAATAGAAATAGAAGGAAAACTTCCAGACTCATTTTATGAAGCCAGCATCACTCTGATTCCCAAGCCAGACAGAGATGCAGCAAAAAAAGAGAAGTACAGGCCAATATCCTTGATGAATACGGATGCAAAAATCCTCAACAAGATCCTTGCAAATTGAATCCAGCAGCACATAAAAAGAATCATCCGCCAGGATCAAGTGGGATTAATTCCTGGGTTACAGGGCTGGTTCAACATTTGCAAATCAATCAATGTGATCCATCACATCAAGAAAAGAAAAGATAAAAACCATATGATCCTGTCAATAAATGCAGAAAAAGCATTTGACAAAATACAGCATCCCTTCTTAATAAAGACTCTAGCGAAAGTCGGAATAGAAGAACCTACTTAAACATCATCAAAGCCATCGATGAGAAGCCTTCAGCGAACATCATCCTCAACGGGGAAAAACTGAGAGCTTTCCCCCTGAGATCAGGAACACGACAAGGACTCTCACCACTCTCACCACTGTTGTTTAACATAGTGCTGGAAGTCCTAGCATCAGCCATCAGACAACAAAAGGAAATCAAAGGCATCAGAATTGGCAAAGAGGAAGTCAAACTTTCACTCTTCGCAGATGAGATGATACTCTACATCTAAAACCCGACAGACTCCACCAGAAGCCTACTCGAACTGATTCAAGAATTCAGCCAAGTTGCAGGGTAGAAAATCAATGTACAGAAATCGGTTGCATTCTTATACACCAACAATGAAGCAACAGAAAGAGAAATCAAGAAACTGATATCATTCACAATTGCAGAGAAAACCATTAAATACCTAGGAATAAACCTAACCAAGGATACAAAAGATTTGTATGATGAAAACTACAGAAAACTTACGAAGGAAATTGAAGAAGACACCAATAAATGGAAAAACATCCCATGCTCATGGATAGGAAGAATAAATATAGTTAAGATGTCATTACTACCCAAAGCTATCTACACATTCAACGCAATTCCAATCAAAATTGCACCAGCATACTTCTCAAAGTTAGAGCAAACTATCCTAAAATTTATATGGAACCACAAAAGACCCCGTATAGCCAAAGTAAAACGAAAAATAAAACCAAAACGGGAGGTATCACCATCCCAGACTTTAACCTCTACTACAAAGCTGTCATCATCAAGACAGTATGGTATTGGCACAAAAACAGACACATAGACCAATGGAACAGAATTGAGAACTCAGAAGTGGACCCAAAAGTATACAGCCAACTAATCTTTGACAAAGCAGGAAAGAACATTCAAGGGAAAAAAGACAGCCTCTTTAACAGATGGTGTTGGGAGAACTGGACAGCAACATGCAGAAGAATGAAACTAGATCATTTTCTCACACCATACACAAAAATAAACTCAAAATAGATAAAGGACCTGAACGTGAGACAGGAAACCATCAACACCCTAGAGGAGAAAGCAGGAAACAACCTCCTTGACCTCCACTGCAGCAACTTCTTACTTGACACATCCCCAAAAGCAAGGGACTCAAGAGCAAAAATAAACTATTGGGACCTCATCAAGATTAAAAGCTTCTGCACGGCAAGGGAAACAATCCATAAAACTAATAGACAACCGACAGAATGGGAACAGATAATTCAAATGACATTTCAGAATAAGGGATAGTATCCAAAATTTATAAGGAACTCACCAAACTCCACACCTGAAAAACAAACAATCCAGTGAAGAAATGGGTAGAAGACATGAACAGACACTTCTCCAAAGAGAACACCCAGATGGGCAACAGACACATGAAACGATGCTCAGCATCCCTCCTCATCAGGGAAATACAAATCAAAACCACACTGAGATGCTACCTCACGCCAGTCAGAGTGGCTAAAATGAGCAAATGAGAGGACTCTAGATGCTGTCGAGGATGTGGAGAAAGGGGCACCCTCCTACACTGTTGGTGGGAAAGTAAACTGGTTCAGCCCCTCTGGAAAACAGTGTGTAGATTCCTCAAAACTTAACAATAGAACTCCTCTATGACCCAGCAGTAGCATTGCTAGGAATTTACCCAAGGGATACAGGAGTGCTAATGCATAGGGGCATATGTACCACAATGCTCACAGTAGCACTCCAACAATAGCCAGAACATGGAAAGAGACGATGTGTCCATCAACGGACGAATGGATGAAGAAGATGTGGTTTATCTATACAATGGAATACTACAAGGCAATGAGAAAGAATGAAATCTGGCCATGTGTAGCAACATGGATGGATCTTGAAGGTGTTATGCTGAGCGAAATAAGTCAAGCAGAGAAAGACAAATACCATATATTTGCACGTATAAGAGGATTAGGAGGAACTTAACGGAGGACCATGAGGGAGAAGAAGTGGAAAAATAGTAGGGGAGAGGGAGGGAAGCCAACCATGAAAGACTCTTGTATTCCGAGAACAAACTGAAGGCAGATGGCGTGCATATCCATCCCTATGTTTATTTCAACATTATTTATGATAGCTAAATTATGAAATCAACCCACATGTCCAACAATAGATGAATAAAGAGGATATTATGTATGTATTCAATGGAATATTAAGCATCCATAAAAATAATTAAATCTTGTCATTTGCAACAAATAGATGGATCTAGAGAGTATAATGCTTAGTGAAATATGCTAGTCAAAGAAATCAAAACTTCATACAATTTCATTAATATATGGAATTTAAGAAGAAAAAAATGAAGAAAGTGGAACAAGAAACCCCAAAACACAGACTCTTGAATATAGACTGTAAATAGATGAATATTATAAGGGAGGTGGGGTGTAAGGGTGAAATAGTTGAGGGAGAATACGAGTAACCTTATTTTGATGAACACTGAATAATACATTGATTTGTTGAATCACAATATCACACACATCTGAAACTAAAATAACACTGTATGTTAAACACACTGGAATTAAAATTAAATCAATTAAACAATCAATCAATAACTATGCCGTAACTGAATTTCAACAACTCTCAAAAAACATTTCACAGAATTATTTCAGATATTTTCAAAAATATAGTGCCTGGTATTCTCATCTAATATAGCTATTGCATTACTGCTGACGGCCTGAAAATAAATGTATATGAACGCAAATTTGGTAGCTTCAAGTTTTACTAGAACTGAAAGGACCACCAAAGCTCCTAAATAACCAAAATATTTGTCTAGGTTTATTCAATTAAACAAATATCTTTGGTGTCCTTATCAGAAAACTCCAAAACTTATAGAACTAAAACAAGCATTTAAGATCATTTTTACATAGTACCGACTGTATCATGGTCACCTTTTAATAAGGCTGTAACATTTTAACAAACTTTATATTTTGAATAAAACGTCAGAAAGCTACCATTCCATTTCTATAGCATATATTCCAGTGAAATATTCTGCATAATTTCTATTATTTTCAAAACTTCCAGATCATTCCCATTTTCCTGAGTTGTGATTTCTTGCTTTTCCATTTTCTGATTTTTAAAACAATCCTATCCCTTTTCATAAAGATGAAATCAGTACTTCTACTCACACCTATATGACATTGTTTGCTCCTGGGTATACTGCAATATGATCAAATTTATTGGCACTAAGGTCTTTAGTGGAAATGCTTATTCTCATGAAGCATCAAGATTTTATTTGTGATGAAGTTACTCAAATGGGTAATTCTTTTGCATGAGATTCTTTGAGAAATTTTATTATGGTCGGGATGGTATTGTTTCTCACAAGTGAAACATAAATAGTAACACTTCTTTTGCATTTAAAGTTGTCTGAAAATGCTACAATTTCATTTTTAAACACTAAGTTCTTTTAATCTCACATTGGCTAGATAAAAGTTCTTCCTAACTATTAGTTTTAATACATCACCTTCACATATAGAAGTCCACACTTTCGGGGCGCCTGGGTGGCTCAGTCGGTTAGGCGTCCGACTTTCGCTTAGGTCAGAATTTCACGGTTCGTGGGTTTGAGCCCCGCGTCGGGCTCTGTGCTGACTGCCAGCTCAGAGCCTGGAGACTCTTTCGGATTCTGGATCTCCCTCTCTCTGACCCCCCCCACGCTGTCTCTCTGTCTCGGAAATAAGTAAAACATTAATAATAATAATAATAAAAAAAAAAAGAAGTCCACACTTTACTGAATAACCAGGGACAGGAGGCATGTCAAATTTGGGAGCAGTGCTTACCAAATCCTGTCAATAGGTGTTTAAATCATCAGCAGCTGATCACAATAGCATCTTACTATTTGTTCTTGAAATATGCCATCTGGTTCTGCAAAATAAATATATATTCAAAGATAACAAAGACCTATTGGATTTCTTTTAGTCGTAATATAATATAGAATTTGAATGCAGTATCTAGATATTTTCACAATTTTTACAGGCAACACTTTATAGTAACACTTTAATGGATTAAAAAAGCTACAAGAGGGGCGCCTGGGTGGCTCAGTCGGCTAAGCGTCTGACTTCGGCTCAGGTCATGATCTCATGGTTCGTGGGTTCGAGCACCGCGTCGGGCTCTGTGCTAACAGCTAGCTCAGAGCCTGGAGCCTGTCTCAGATTCTGTATCTCCCCCTCTCTCTCTGACCCTCTCCTGCTTATGCTCTCTCTCTCTCTCAGAAATAAATAAAATATTAAAAAAATTTTTAAAAAGCTACAAGATTCTGAGATCTCCACTTCTGTTTCTATAGGGTTTTTATTTCCCTTTTCTGTCAGTCACAGGAGTGAGATGACTAATGAATAATTATCATCTTTGTGAATGATAAGCAAGCACTATATACCATGGATGTTTTCTTTGTTAAATTTTTAGTCCTTGCTACTCACTCTAAAGTTTTATCTCATTCTTTAGAAGTACACACAAATACTGGGTAATCAAGATTAATTCCATGACTTGAAGAACAAATATTGTCAAAATGTCTATACTTCCCAAAGCAATCTACACAGTTAATGCAATCCTCATCAAAATATTATTCACAGAGCTAGAACAAACAATTCTAACATTTGTAGGAAACTGAAAAGACCTAAACAGCCAAAGTAATGTTGAAAAAGAAAACCAAAGCTGGCGGCACCACAAATCCAGACATCAGGCTATATTACAAAGCTGTAATCATAAATACAGTATGGTACTGGCATAAAAAAAAAAACACATAGTTCAACAGAACAGAAGAGAATCCAGAAATGGACCGACAAATGCCTGGGCAACTAGTATTCCACAAGGTAGGAAAGAATATCCAATGGAAAAAAGACAGTCTTCTCTTCAGCAAATGGTGCTGGGTAAACTGTACAGTGACATGCAGAAGAATGAAACTGGACCACTTTTTTATACCATACACAAAAAATAAATTCAAAATAGATGAAAGAGCTAAAAGTGGGACAGAAAACCATCAAAACCCTAGAAGAGAATAGGGACTGCAACATCTTTGACATCAGCTGTAGTAACTTCTTACTAGACACATTTCTGGAAGCAAAAGGGAAACCAAAGCCAAAATGAACTATTGGGACTTTGTGAAGATAAAAACCTTCTGAACAGAGAAGGAAACAATCAACAAAACAAAAAAGCAAATACCATATCTGATAAAGGAGTAGTATCCAAAGTCTACAAAGAACTTATCAAACTCAACAACCAAAAAGTGAATAATCCAGTTAAGAAATTGGAAGAAGACATGAATAGACACTTTTCTAAAGAAGACATCCAGATGGCTAACAGACACATGAAAACATGCTGAAAATCACTCATCATCAGAGAACTACATATCAAAACCACAATGAGATGCCAGTTCACACCTGTCAGAATGGCTAAAATAAGTGGCTCAGGCAACAACAGATGTTGGTGAGGATGTGGAGAAAGGGAAACACTATCGCATTGTTGGTGGGAATGCAAACTGGTGCAGACATTCTGGAAAACAATATAGATGTTCCTCAAAGAATTGAAAATAGAGCGAATTTATGACTCAGCAACTGCACTACTATGTATTTATCCAAAGGATAAAAAAAATGCTGATTAGAAGGGGCGCATGCACCCCAATGTTTATAGAATCACTATCAACCGTAACCAAATTATGGAAATAACTCAAATGCCCATCGACTGAATAATGGATGAAGAAGATGTAGTATATATGTATAATGGAATATTACTTGGTGATCCAAAAGAATGAAATCTTGGCATTTGCAACAGCGTGGATAGAACTAGAGGGTATTATGCTAAGTGAAATAAGTCAGTCAAAGAAAGACATACATCATGATTTCACTCATCTATGGAATTTAATAAAAACAACAGATGAATATAGGGAAAAGGAAGAAAAAATAAAATAAGATAAAAACAGAAAGAAGGTACACCATAAAAGATTCTTTTAAAAAATTTTTATTAAACATTTTTATTTATTTCTAGAAGAGAGAGAGAGAGAGACAGTGTGAGCAGGGGAGGGTCAGAGAGAGAGGGAGACACACTCTGAAATAGGCTCCAGCTCTGAGCTGGCAGTCAGCACAGAGCCCGACGCGGGGCTCGAACCCACGAACCGCGAAATCATGACCTAAGCGAAAGTCGGACGCTTAACTGACTAAGCCACCCAAGCGCCCCTGCTTTTTAAAAATTTTTTAAATTTATTTCTGAGAGACAGAGACAGCATGAACAGGGGAGGGTCAGAGAGGGAGGGAGATAAGAATCTGAAGCAGGTTCCAGGCTTTGGTTAGGTTTATTCCTATATATCATATTGTTTTTAGTGCAGTTGTAAACAGAATTGTTTCCTTCAATTCTCTTTGTGCTGCTTCATTATTGGTGTATAGAAACACAATAGGTTTCTGTACATTGATTTTGTAAACTGTGACTTTGGAGAATTTATGTATCAGTTCTAGCAAATTTTGATGGAGTCTTTCAGGTGTTATAAAGTATCATGTCCGCTGCAAATAGTGAAAGTTTGACTTCCTCTTTGCCTATTTGGATGCCTTTTAATTTCTTTTTGTTTTCTGATTGCTGTGGCTAGGTCTTCCATGAATGTGTTAAATTAATTAACAGTGTTGAAAGTGGACATCTCTGTCTTGTTCCTGACCAAGGAGGAAAAGCTCTCTGTTTTTCCCCATTGAGGATGATGTTAGCTACGCGTTTTTCATATAGGGACTTTATTATATTGAGGGAGGTATGTTCCCTCTATCCCTACTTTGTTGAGAGTTTTTATCATGAATCGATGCTGTACTTAGTCAAATCCATTTTCCGCATTTATTGAAAGGATCATATGGTTCTTATCCTTTCTTTTATTAATGTGATGTCTAAGGTTTATTTGTGAATAGTGAAATGGACTAGCAGCCCAAGGATAAATCCCACTTGATTGTGGTGTATCATTTTCTTAATGTGCTGTTGGGTTTGCTTTGCTATTATTTTATTGCAAATTGTTGCATTCATGTGCTTCAGGAATATTGGCCTGTGGTTTCATTTCTCAGCGGACTCTCTATCTTGTTTTGGTATCAGGGTAATGCTGGCCTTTTGGAATGAATTTGGAAGTTTTTCTTCCATTTCTATTTTTGGAATAGTTTGAGAAGAATAGGTATTAATTCCTATTTAAATGTGTGGTAGAATTCCTTTGGGAAGCCATCTAATCCTGGAATTTTTTTTGATGGGAGATTTTTGATTACTGATTTAATTTCTTTGCTGATTATCAGTCTATTCAATGTTTCTATTTCTTTTTGTTTCAGTTTTTGTAGTTTATATGTGTCTAGGAATCTATCCATTTCATCCAGGTTGTAAAATTGTTGGCATATATTTTTTATAATATTCTTTTATAATTGTATTTCTGTGATGTTGGTTTTTATATTTTACTTCTAACTGTGTTTTTATTTATTTGATTCTTTTCTCTTTTCTTTTTGATAAGACTGGCTAAGGAGTTAACAATGTTATTAGTTTTTCAGAGAACCGGCTCCTGGTTTTATTGATCTCTTTTATTGTTCTTTTAGTTTTTATATCATTTATTTCTGCTATAGTATTTATTATTTCTTTCCTTCTTCTGGGTTTATGCTTTATTTATTGTTCTTTTTCTAGCTCCATTAGGGTTAAGTTGTTTATTGGAGATTTTTTCTTTTAAGTTAGGCCTGTATTGGTATATATTTCCCTCTTATGACCTCTTTTGCTGAATCCCAAAGGTTTTGGACTGTGGCTTTTTCATTTTCATTTGTTTATGTGTAATTTTCTATTTCTTCTTTGATTTCCTAACTGACCCATTCATTCTATAGTAGCATGTTGTTTAACCTCCATGTATTTGTGGGCTCTCAAAATTTATTTTCTTGTGGGTGAATTCAAGTTTTATGGCATTATGGTCAGAAAAGTTGCATGGTATGATTTCAATCATTTTGTATTTGTTGAGACCTGATTTGTGACCTAGTATGTGATCTATTCTATTGAATGTCCCATATGTAATTGAAAGAAATGTATATTCATCTGCTTTAGGACAGAATGTTCTGTATATGTCTGTTAAGTCCATCTGGCCCAGTATGTCATTTAAAGCCATTGATTGTTTCCTTGTTGATTTTCTGCTTACATGTTCTGTCCATAGCTATAAGTGGTGTGACAAAGTCCCCTATTACTGTATTATTATCAATGAATTCCTTTATGTTTGTTATTGATTATTTTATATATTTGGGTGCTCCCATGTGGGCTTCATAAATATTTGCAATTGTTAGATCTTGTTAGATTGTCCTCTTTATATGATATACTGCTATTCATCTCTTATTATAGTCTTTGGTTTAAATTCTAGTTTGTCTAATAGAAGTATTGCTACTTTCCTTTTTTACATCCATTTGCATGATAAATAGTTCTCCATCCCCTCACTTTCAATCTGCAGGCGACTTTCAGTCTAAAATGAATCTACCATAGGCAAAACATAAAATGTTCTTTTTTTCTTTATTCATCTGGCACCCTATGTCTTTGAATGGAGTGTTGAGTCCACTTACATTCACGGTAATTATTGATAGATATGTAGTTATTGCCATTTTATTATTTATTTTGTCATTTCTTGCTGAGATTTTCTCTGATCCTTTCCTGTCTTTGTCACTTTTGGTCTTTCCTTTCCTCTCAAAGAGTCCACTATAATACTCCTTGCAGTGCTTATTTAGTGGTCATGAACTCCTTTAGTTTTTGTATCCATGAAACTTTTCATCTCTCCATCTTTTCTGAATAATAGCCTTGCTGGACAGAGGATTCTTAGATGCAGATTTTTCCCATTCAGTACTTTGAATATACCATGCCATTTCCTTCTGGCTTGGCAAGGTTCAGTTGAGAAATATGCAACTAGCTTTATGAGTTTTCCCTTGTAAGTGAAGGACTTCTCTAGTTTGCTACTTTTCAGATTTTTTTCTTTATCACTATATTTTGCAAATTCAATTACAATATGTCTTGGTGTTCCCTGGTTTTGTTGGTTTTGATGGGACTTCTCTGTGCCTCCTGGATCTGGATGTCTGTTTTCTTCCCCAGATTGGGGAAGATTTCTGCTATTATTTCTTGAAATAAAGTTTTTTCCTCCTTTTTCTCCCTCTTTTTCTTCTGGGAGTCCTGTAATATGAATGTTATTACATTTGACGGAGCCACTGATTTACCTAAGTCTATTGTTGTCTTCCATAATTCTTCTTTCTCATTTTGTTTAACTTTTTTATTTTCTATCATTTTGTCTTCTATATCACTCATTCATTATTCTGTTTCTTCCAGCCCTGTGTTCATTGAATCAAGCCTGTTTCCAATTTCAGTTATTGTATTTTTAATTTCTGACTGATTCTTTTCTAACTCCTTTATCTTGTGGTAAGAGGCTCCCTGAAGTCGTCCATTCGTTCCTCAAGCTCAGTGTGTATCCTCATCATTGTTGCCTTAAATTCTTTATCAGTCATGTTACCCTATATGTGTTTTGGTTAGATCTCTGGCTGTGGCCTTATCTTGTTTTTTTTCATTTATGAATAATTCCTCCATTTTGGACCTTTATCTACGTTTGTGTCTTCTTTGTTTTAGAAAAGCCTGTTATATTTCCTGCTTCTGAGAGTAATGGCTTTATGATGAGGAGTTTAAATCGTGTCCAGTGCCTACCACTTTTGGAAGTATCTCTGGTGTGTGCTGCATGCACTCTGCTACTGTGTTTTGGCTGCTCTATCCTTCAGGCCAGTTGTCTGCAAAGGCTCTCCTTGTTTGGATCGGGCAGGGTTTAGTACTTGGTCAAAGTATGGTGAATTTTAAACAGGTGTGCTCTAGTCTGCTTGTTAACTGGACCTGATGATAGTTCTAGTAGAACTGAAGCCCTGTAGAACTCTCTAGTAGGGAGAGGTGGTGTGGGCAGAGGTATGTTTATACTGAGGGATGGCAGAAGGAAATGGCACCATCCAGCTCTATTTTGCCTGGAGAGGAGTTTCTCTGGGCACTGTCTCTCAGGAAGTACTCTGAGAAGAGCAACTAATCTCCTCTCCATGATGTTACAAGCATTTTTCAGATCGTTGTTTCCACCCTGTTTGCCTCTGGGTTGTTTTCTTGCCTTCTCTTCAGGAGCAGCAGTTGCAGCCTGCTGACTTTTTAAAAAAATATTTTATTTATTTTTGAGAAAGAAATAGAGACAGCATGAGCAGGGGAGGATCAGAGAGAGAGGGAGGCACAGAATCTGAAACAGGCTCCAGGCTCTGAGCTAGCTGTCAGCACAGAGCCCGATGCGGGACTTGAACCCACAAACCGCGAGATCATGACCTGAGCCGAAGTCAGACGCTCAACTGACTGAGCCACCCAGGCACCCCTGACTTTTAAAACTCTAGGTTTTAGGGGTGTGGTGAGGGCAGTGGTATGCTAATCTTCTTGCAGAGGGTATCACTATGCTGGCACTGATGCAAGCTTGACCAACAAGGGCAGTCTTGCTGAGAGTAGAGGTGTGAGACTTGATGTAAGCAGGTTAGGCAACCAGTGTCTGGCCAAGTTACTTTTTGTAGGTATCTCCGTATTTATGCTAAAGGACATGGGGAGGAAGTGGCACCAGCGGCTTCTGTGTCCCCATAGAGGTGTCTCTGTGAATGTTACCTCTGAGGGATGTGCTTTAAGAAGACAAAATAATCTCCCCATTGCATGCCCCAGGCATTCATCAGATTGTCCCATAGGCCCCAGATTGTTTGCTGGCCTCCTCTCAAGGAGTAGGGCAGCGCCCTTAGGACTTTATCCTAGCCAAATCCCTGCTGGTTGCAATAAATCATGAAAAGCAGCCCCTCGTGTTTTCCCAGTCAATAGCTTTAAGAAAATGCTCTCCTTGTGCATTTTCCAGTGTCTGTCTGTCCGTCTGTCTCTCGCGCCTTCTCTGTAACCACAGCTCATTCCCCTCCACAGTACCCATGTTATTCTCTCCTCCAAATCACATCTCTGCATTTCCTACCTTCTTCAATGAGGTTTCTTCTATCCCTTTAGTTGTGAAGGTGATTTTATAAGTCTTCAAGTTGATTTCTGGGGTATTTAGAATTATTTGATACTCATCTAGTTTTGTTCAAGAGGCTAGATGAGCCTAGGGAACACCTAGTATGCCTCTATGTAACTCCAGCCTGTTTTGCCTTCAATTTTAGTTGTTTGTGTACTTGTCTAAGTTCTTTCCATTTTTCTTTAGTCTATTAGTGACTTGAATAGTTAATAGTTACCACCTATTGAGCAATTTATTACACACCCAGACACTATATATATTATCTGAAAGAATCCTCAAAACAACCTGTTAAGATAATCTGAAACACATTTAAAGAGTTTAAGCATACATTGCTCTGAATTGGACAGCACCAAAACAAAATGTAGGTAAAAGTGCTCCACTGGCAGGAGATAGGTGTGAGGTTTTTACAGAGAAGAGAGAAAAAATCAAAGCAAAGGAACAATTTGATTTGCTATATAATTTAAACAGTTGCTTTATTTGGGAAAGCCTATTTTGGTATTTGTGATTGGTTGTTCTTAAGCTGTATTTTCTTCAGATTTGAGTACATTGATTATGGTTTATGCTTTTGTTTGCTTATGTAGGCTACCAAGGAATTACGACCTCTCTAGTCTAATGACCACTTTCTTTAATTACTTTAACAAACTCCATTAGGGAAATATTACTATTTCTTTCCTGCATATGTGGAATCTGAGGCTGAAGGATATTATATAATTTGCTCAAGAATTACATAGCTAGGGGCGCCTGGGTGGCTTAGTCGGTTAAGCGTCCAACTTTCGCTTAGGTCATGATCTCGCGGTTCGTGGGTTTGAGCCCCGCGTCAGGCTCTGCTGACTGCCAGCTCAGAGCCTGGAGCCTATTTCAGAGTCTGTATCTCCCTCTCTCTCTGACCCTCCCCTGCTCACGCTGTCTCTCTCTCTCTCCTAGAAATAAATAAAAATATTTTAAAAAAAGAATTACATAGCTAAAAAGTGGTGAATAAGCTCTCAGAACCCAGATATGCCTCATTTCAAAGTACATGCTCTCAAACTGTTCCAAGGCTAAGAACTTAATCTTATTTATTTTTCATCTTTTGTAGTACCAAGTATTAATGGATTATATTTGTAGTTTCCCAGTAAATGTATAGAATAACTATAGGATTGAATGAGTTGACAAAGCAAGAAGACAAGGCTTCATTCTGTAGAAAGCATTATTTGAAGATGGGATTCATTGAACAAGTGCAAGCAGCCTCAGAGTTAATTCACTCACTTTGCAAAATAGAATTTAATACATTAGCTTTTGAAAATGCATTAATTGCATTTGATAAGAGAATAGTACTGTCTTTATAAAATAAATAAGTAGCTTTGTTTATAGTTGACTTACAGACTACACTGTATTTAAATGGAAGACAAAAAACCATTAAGGGAAGCTATTTAAAGAAATGGGTTAACCTGGCCAGAATTCCAGGATATTTTCAGTAACCTGTGATTAATAAGGAGGAATATCATCTTTCTCTGATGAATAGGCATTTTTTAATGTCCAGTGAAACTGGCCTGGAATGTGTCAACCACAAAATAGTACTGGATTGGAAACATCAACTGGAGTTGTTTTAGTAAAGTGGATTGAACAGGACATAATCATCCCCACCCCACTACTAAAAGAAAATTACAGCCCCCACCTTCAAAATCAGAAGAGAAAAAAAAGAAAGAAGAAAGAAAATACTACTCGATTTCATTTAGAGAAGTTGATAAAGGTCAGATAAAACTCAGGGATGTGGGTAAAGCTGCTACATATAAGTGCTCAGGTTGCTCACTGCCCAAGGATGTTTCATCTAAGGGGACACTTTTTACATTATGGACAGGTTCTAACTCATATGAGAAGGCAGCAGGTGTCATGGAGATATGACACCTCTCAGTAAAGTTCTAAAGCAGAAGAGGAGAACACCATCTTATGTAAACACACACTGGCACATATAGCCACTTACACAATTGAGAGTGCACACATAACACACACTCACTGGCAAACACACGTTTGAAGCTGCACCTTCTCTTTTCCTGTACTTTAAATCTTTCCCTGAAAGTTGATTTTCTCTCTTCCTCATCAATCTCAACATCTGATTCAACCCTCCCAGAAAGTTTTCATACCTGATACAGTCATCTTATCTGAAGTCAGGGAGTGGGGCTTAAAACATAAACGCTTCCTACTGAATGTGTGATTTGGTATCTATCCAGGGTTCATGTGAGCTGGCACAAATATGAGTGCATTTGTACATGCAGCCAGGGCTGTTTCCTCCACAAATATAACTCTTTCTAAGTATGATTCTTCACTTTGTGCACTAATTTTAAATTTTAAATAACTTAATTAGTTAATTAATTTTTACTTGGGGGGAAGAAGCACTTTTTTTTTTTTCCAATTTATACAGTGTCCCTAACTGAAGACCAGTGCCAATTACAAAGGAATATTAAGGGAAAAATAGAGTGAAAGAGGATGATAAAACATGTTTCACAGATGTATTTTTGTAAATGATTGTCTCCTTTCTTCAGCATCATTTATTAGTTGTAACTTACTTCTGTGCAATTACAATGTGTTATGTAGTGGAGATACAGAAAGTGCTAAGGCATAGATCCTGTCCTTGAGGAATTTATAGTTTGGGATTATAAAGGATAGTGAACAAAATCATGCCACTTAACCTGTTTGAGGAATTTTACAGAAATTAACAAACTTTTCGTCTTGTACTCCTACATAATGCAATCATGTTTGGCATGTAGTATAGTTAAGGTTTCAAAATGCCAGATTTCCAAAATGATCAGAATTAAGCATGCTTAGCATATGTAAGTTTGGATAAAAAAACTTGTCAAAAACAACGGCAATTTGATAGTCCTTAAAACTCACTTGTGGAAAGTTGTGTCTTAAAAGTTCCCTGGAAATATAGAATGATTTGTTCACATGACTGTACTTTGTTGTACAGCATATGAAAACAATGATGCTTCTAATTCTGTATGACTTTCCTTGCTTGATTCACTAATGGATGCATAGCATTAATTTCAATGAAATAACAAGGATTTCCAGTGAAATAACCACAATGAAGAGGTTCAGACAATCCCCATATCCAAGACTATATTTAAACTTCCATTAAGATAGAAACTTATGATTTGAACTTGTAAGAAGGAGTGAGTGGAGAAAAGTTTTATGTGGAGAAAAAGGAGTGCTAGGCTGGTTTAAAAATACTATGGGAGTCAAGCCTGCTACAGCAGGGACTGAAAATTTACAGATTGTCATTATAATAGGACGATAACCAAGGCGAGGGTGCATAATACTAAACCTTTGTGATGGAGATATTTATTTGTTATCAAGGGTTGAGGGTAAAAGCATGAACTTTCTGTTTTTGACTACCCTGCTTTGGGGTCAGAGCTGAAGATTATATGTTTCTGAAAGAAATGCCAGCAGACAAAAGAGATCCAGACAATGAACAGACCTGAGAATATGTGTCGGAGAAGAAACTGGTATACAAACACACACGTGCTGTTTTCCAGAGTGGCTTGTAAAACAGTTTACATTCCCCCCAGCAGTACAGGAGGGTTCCATTTTCTCCACATTCTCACCATCACCTAACGTTTCTTGTATTGTTGATTTTAGCCATTATGACAGTTGTGAGATGATATCTCATTGTAGTATTGATTTGAATTTCCCTGATGATGAATGATGGTGAGCATTTATTCATATGTCTATTGATCATCTATGTGTCTTCTTTGGAAAAATGTCTCTTCATGTCTTCTGTCCAATATTTAATTGGCTTAAACTTTTTTGGGGGTCTTGAGATTTATAACCTATTTATACACTTGGGATACTTGCTCTTTATCAGATATGTCATTTGCAGATATATTCTCCCATTTCATAGATTGCTTTTTAGTTTTCTTAATTGTCTCCTGCATTTTGCAGAAAAGCTTTTTAGTTTGATGAAGTCCGAATAGTTTATTTTTGCTTTTGTTTCCCTTGTTTAAGGAGACATATCTAGAAAGAGGTTGCTATGACCAATATCAAACAAATTATTGACTTTGCTCTCTTCTGGGAGTTTATGGTTTTATGTCTCACATTTAGGTATTTAATCTATTTTGAATTTATTTTTGTGTGGTCCAGAAAACTATGGAGTTTCCTCAAAAAAATAAATACCGAACTACTCTAAGATCCAGCAATTGCACTACTATATATTTACACAAAGAAAACAAAAATATGAATTCAAAGGGATATATGCACCCTGATTTTAATAGCAGCATTATCTGCAAAAGGCAAATTATGTAAAGGGCCCTACATTTATCAGGGGATTTTTCAGTAGACACTTTTGAAGACAGAACTAAATGGCATGGTATATTCAATGTGTTGAATGGGAAAAATCTGCTGCCAAGAATACTATATTCAACAAGTCTTCTATTATTCATAATAGAAGGAGAGATAAAAAGTTTCACAGACAAACACAAAATAAGAAAGTTCATGACTCGTCAATCAACTCTGCAAGAAATATTAAAGTGGACTCTTTGAGTGGAAAGGAAATCCATAAGTGAGAGTATAAAAATTTGGAAGCACAGACACAGTAAAAATAAGTATATCTGCAAAAACACACAAAGGATTAAAAAAATAAAAGGATATAAATTATGACATCATACAAACATGGTGGGAGAGGAGTAAAAAATTCGTTCAAACTTAAGCAACCATTGACATAATATATACTGCTATATTCATAAGATGTTATACATACATCTAATGGTAATCAAATATCAAAAATAAGTAATATGCAAGCATAAAGAGAAAGAAATCTAAGTATATCAGTAAAGAAAGCCAAAAACCCATAAAAGACAGCAAGAGAAGAAAGGAACAGAAATAAACTACAAGACAACTACAAAACAAGTAACAAAATGGCAACAAATACACATCTGTCAATAATGCTTTAAATATAAATGGACTAAATGCCCCAAAGACATAGGGTGATAGAATAAAAAAAAAAAAAGATGCATCTATATTCTGCCTACAACAGACCCCATTTCAGACTTGCAGTTTGAAAGTGAGGGGATGGAAGGGGCGCCTGGGTGGCTTAGTCGGTTAAGCGTCCGACTTTCGCTTAAGTCATGATCTCGCGGTTCGTGGGTTCGAGCCCCGCGTCGGGCTCTGTGCTGACTGCCGGCTTCGAGCCTGGAGCCTGTTTCAGTCTGTGACTCCCTCTCTCTCTGACCCTCCCCTGCTCACTCTGTCTCTCTCTCTCCTAGAAATAAATAAAACATTAAAAAAAAAAAAAAAAGAAAGAGAGGGGATGGAGAAAACTCTATCATGCAAATGGACATCAAAAGAAAACCAAACTATCAATTCTTATATTGGACAAACTAGAATTTAAAAAAAGACTGTAATAAGAGACAAAAAAGGACACTATATAATCAAAGTGGAACAATCTAATAAGAAGATAAAACAATGGTAAATATTATGCACTCAATATGGAAGCATCCGTATACATGAAACTGTAAAAACAAATATAAAATAATAATAATAATACAATAATACTAGGGGACTTTAACACCCCGCTTATATCAATGGATAGGACATCACAGACAAACAACAAGCAAACAATGGCTTGAATGACACACTGGACCAAATGGACTTAACAGGATGGAGGGAAGGCAAGATGGCGGAGAAGTAGGGAGCTCCATGCATTTTGCTAGCCCCCATGTTTCAAATAGAGAAGACCTGAAGCCAAAGGACACTGAATCGCAGGAATTTGGGAAGAAAAGAGACAGGGTCTGCTGAGAAAACAACCTCATAGGTGTGTGAGTATGAACTGGGGAAGATAAACGGAAGGGATTGGAGACATGGACGGAGGGGAGGGAACCCTCCCTCCCAGGTAAGTTGAGGGGAAAAGCAAGAGCAGCTGAAACTGCTCATAGAACTGTCCCTGGAGAAGAGAAAAACCTTGGCTCGGGAAGGAGAGTGATCCTAGTTCTAGCTGTGGTGTTGACTTTGGGCTCGGTGCCCTGGTCCCAGGCAGCGCCAGGAGAAACTGCTCCGCAGCTCTCCCAACTCGATCCCTGGTGGGGAAGCAGCAGGCTGGGCTTGAGACTGAACCTCTGCTCTCCTGGCTCAAAACCAGCAGGGAAGTGCCAGACCTGCGGGATTGTGTTTCGGGCAGTATAAATAAAGCCTGCAGACTGGGACCTGGAAACAAGGCAAGGCTTGGGACATAGAACACGGCCCACTTTGGCTACACCCGTGACACAGAGATTGGACCCAAAGGAGTGATTTGCAGTGCTTGGTTCCAGAGGGGACTGAGGCGCTGCCATTTTTCTCCCAACAACCACCAAGGTGGGACCTCAGGGAGTGGCTGGTGGGACCACAGTGGAGGCTAAGACCTGCATACACCAAACTATGCCCATCCCCTCCAGAGAGAGGTTTTTTTTTTCCTTTATTTACCTGAGTCCAGGGCAAGACCAATATGGATGCACTGCCATGATTAATTCTAGATCAGGGACGACTGAGTGGCTCAGTCAGTGAAGTGTCCGACTTCAGCTCAGGTCTCTAACTCAGGGTTCGTGGGTTCAAGCCCCGTGTCGGGCTCTGTGCTGAAAGCTAGCTCAGAGCCTGGATCCTCCTTTGGATTCTATATATCCCTCTCTCTGTGACCCTCCATTGCTCACACAGCCTCTCTCTCTCACAGAAATAAATAAAACATTGAAAAAACTTAGATCAATTCTTTCTATTCAGATATATTTTCCCTTGTTTCATTCGTATCCCTCCCCTCTGCTGGACTGGGCACTCTGGTCATTGGTTTGCTTAAACAGTCACATTTAAGCCATTCTCTTGATGTATATTCTATACCTCTGCTGCTACCTTTCTATCTCTCTCTCTCAGGAGTAATCAGACTATATCATTTATCTGAGTAACATTATCTTTGTTTCTTTCTCCTCGCCTCCTACCATATTCTCCTCTTTCTCTCTCTGAATTAAGCCTCTAAGTCTCTCTGCCGGCTCATTGTCCAATTTCGCTTTCTCCCCGCCCTGTCATTTCTCTCTTTGTATATGCTCTTCCATCAGCACTGCATACACCCTGCTTTTTATTTGTAGCTGGGAACTCTGGTTTTAAGCTTTTAGACTGTCCTTTGTCTTTTGGCTTTTTTTGCTTTTTATTTATTTTTTCCTTTTTATTATTTTCTTTTTTTCCCCTTTTAGTTTACTCGATTGCTGGATTTGTCTGAGAGCTTGCATGCTTTGTTCCCTGTGTGTTTGTCTGTCTGTTTTCTTCTCTAGGGCTACCGCAAGAAACAAGCCAAAGTACACATGGTGGAGAGTCACAAATATCACTACGAGTAGGGAAATAATATAACCAAACAACAGGAGAGACCAAGAGACTACATTAAGAGAACACCTCCTGAATGGACAGGCCCTGGACAGCCAAAGAGAATTCTTTAATATAGCAGTACTCGCAGGTGCAGAGTCCAAAACAACCTTTTAAAACTGACAAGAGACAGAAAGCTAGCCAAAATGATGAAACGAAAGAACTCTCCTCTAAAGAAATTACAGGAAGAAATGACAACTAAAGAGCTGATCAAAACAGATATAAACAACATAACTGAAAAAGAATTTAGAATAGTCATGAAAGTTATCACTGGGCTTGAAAAAGGCATGGAAGACATCAGAGAAGCTATTGCTACAAAGGTTATGGAGCTTTAAATTAGGAATGATGAACTATAAAATGCTACAAATGAGATGCATAATAAAATGGAGGAGTTCAATGTCAGATTCAAGAGGCAGAGAGTGAAATATCTGTATTTTAGGAATTCCGGAAGAGGAAGAGAGAGGGAAAGGCCCTGAAGGAGTCCTTGAACAAATTATAGCAGAGAACTTCCCCAATCTGGAGAAGGAAACATACGTTGAAATCCAAGAGGCACAAAGAACTCACCTCAGACATAACTTGAATTGATCTTCTGCACGACATATCATAGTGACACAGAGAGAATTCTGAAAGCAGCTAGGGATAAGAGGGACCAAACATAAAAAGGGAGACCTATCAGAGTGGTGACAGACCTATCTACTGAAACTTGGCAGGCACGAAAGGAATGGCAGGAAATCTTCAATCTGATGAACAGGGAAAAAAATGCAGCCAGGAATGCTCTATCCAGCAAGCTTGTCATTCAGAATAGAAGGAGAGATAAAAGTCTTCCCAAATAAACAAAGATTGAAAGAACTCGTCACCACTAAACCAGCCCTACAAGAAATCCTGAGGACAAGTCTATGAGAGAAATGTTGCAAGGAACACGAGGTACCAGAGACACCACTACAAACATGAATCCTACAGAGAACACAAGAGCTCTAAACCCATATTTTTCAATAATAACACTGAATGTAAATGGACTAAATGCTCCAATCTAAAGACATAGGGTTGCAGAATGGATAAAAAAAAAATCCATCTATTTGCTTTCTACAAGTAATTCTAAAATGGTCTGAGGACACTTTCAGATTGAAAGTAAGGGGATGGAGAAATATCTATCATGCTTCTGGAAGTCAAAACAAAGCTGGAGTAGCTATACTTATATCAGACAAACTCGACTTTAAACTAAAGACAGTAACAAGGGATGGAGAATGGCATTATATAATAATTACAGGGTCTATCCATCAGGAAGAACTAACAAGTATAAATGTCTACACACCGAATAAGTGAGTACCTAAATGTATACAACAATTAATCACAAACAGAAACGATCTTATGAATAAGAATGTGCTAATTGCAGCGGACTTTAATACTCCACTTACAGCAACGGATAGATCAACAAGACAGAAAATCACTAAGGAAACAATGGATATGAGGGGCGCCTGGGTGGCTCAATCGGATAAGCCTCTGTCTTCGGCTCAGGTCATGATCTCACGGTTTGTGGGTTCGAGCCCCGCATCAGGCTCTGTGCTGACAGCTAGTTCAGAGCCCAGAGCCTGTTTCAGGTTCTGTATCTCCCTTTCACTCTGACCCTCCCCTGCTTTCTCTCTCTCTCTCTCTCTTTCTCTCTCTCTCTCACAAATAAATAAGACATTAAAAATAATTTAAAAAAAAGAAACAATGGACTGGAATGACACATTGAACCAGATGGTTTTGGCAGAAAGATTTAGAACTCTACATCCTGAGGCTATGTAATTCACTTTCTTCTCAAGTGCTCTTGACACATTCTCCACGATAGATCACATACTGGGTCATAAAGCAGCCCTCAATAAATATAAAATACTTGAAGTCATACCATGAACACTTTCAGATCACAATGCTATGAAACTTGAAATCAACGACAATATTTTCAATTTTGGACTGAAAAACCTCCAAAAACATGGAGATTAAAGAACACCCTACTGAAGAATGAATGGACCATTCAGGCAATTAGAGAAGAAATTAAGAAATATATGGAAACAACTGAAAATAAAAATACAACTATCCAATATCTTCGGGATGCAGTAAAGGCAGTCCTAAGAGGAAAGTACATTGCACTCCAGGCCTATTTCAAGAAATTAGAAAAAGTGCAAGTGGAAAATCTAAGAGCCCACCTAAAGGAATTAGAAGGAGGGCAACAAAAGCACCCCAAATCCAGCATAAGAAGAGAAATAATAAAAATCAGGGCAGAAATAAACAATATAGAATCCAAAAAACAGTTGAACAGATCAATGAAACTAAGAGTTGATTTTTGAAAAAATAAACAAAATTGACAAACCTATGGCCAGGCTTCTCAAAAAGAAAAGAGAGATCACCCAAATGGACAAAATCATGAATGAAATTGTGCTTATTACAATAAATCGTTCAGAAATATAAGCAATCATCAGGGACTACTATGAACAATTATATACCAACAAACTGGACAACTTAGAGGAAATGAACGAATTCCTAAACAAACACACACTACCAAAATTAATACGGGAAGAGACAGAAAATCTGAACAGACCCATAACTAGTGAAGAAATTGAATCAGTCATCAAAAATCTCCCAACAAATATGAGCCCAGGGCCAGATGGCTTCCCTGGGGAATTCCACCAACATTTATTTATTTATTTATTTATTTATTTATTTATTTATT
>NW_024082897.1:39409-52627 GCF_003009895.1 Hyaena hyaena
AAAAAAAAAAAAAAGAAATACAGGCCAATATCCTTGATGAATACGGATGCAAAAATCCTCAACAAGATACCTGCCAATCGAATCCACCAGCACATAAAAAGAATTATCCATCAAGATCACGTGGGATTCATTCCTGTGTTACAGAGTTGGTTCAATATTCACATATCAATCAACGTAAGACATCACATTAACAAAAGAAAAGATGGGGCGCCTGGGTGGCTTAGTCGGCTAAGCGTCCGACTTTCGCTTAGGTCATGATCTCGCGGTTCGTGGGTTCGAGCCCCGCATTGGGCTCTGTGCTGACTGCCAGCTCAGAGCCTGGAGCCTGTTTCAGAGTCTGTGACTCCCTCTCTCTCTGACCCTCCCCTGCTCACGCTCTCTCTCTCTCTCCTAGAAATAAATAAAACATTAAAAAAAAACAAAAGAAAAGATAAAACCATATGATCCTGTCGATATATGCAGAAAAAATATTTGACAAGATATAGCATCCCTTCGTAATAAAGACCCTCGAGAAACTTGGGATAGAAGGAACTTACTTAAACATCATAAAAGCCATCTATGAGAAGCCCTCAGCTAACATCATCCTCAATGGGGAAAAACTGAGAGCTTTCCCCCTGAAATCAGGAAAACAACAGGGTTGTCTACTCTCACCACAGTTGTTTATCATAGGGCTGGAAGTCCTAGCATCAGCAATCAGACAACAAACAGAAATAAAAGGCATCATAATTGGCAAAGAAGAAGTCAAACTTTCACTTTTGACCGACAACATGATAATCTACATAGAAAACCCGATAGAATCCACCAGAAGACTACTGGAACTGATCCATAAATTCAACAATGTTACAGGGTGCAAAATCAATATGGAGAAACTGGTTGCATTATACACCAATAATGAAGCAACAGAAAGAGAAATCAAGAAACTGATCCCATGGCGTCTGGGTGGCTCAGTCGGTTAAGCATCCGACTTTGGCTCAGGTCATGATCTCATAGTTCATGGGTTCGAGTCCTGTGCCGGGTTCTGTGCTAAGAGCTAGCTCAGAGCCTGGAGCCTGTTTTTCAGATTCTGTGTCTCCCTCTCTCTCTGACCCTCCCCTGCTTGCGCTGTCTCTCTCGCTCAGAAATAAATAGAAACATTAAAAAAAAAAAAAAAAGAAACTGATCCTATTCACATTTGCAACAAAAAGTATAAAATACCTAGGAATAAACCTAACAAATGATATAAGAGATCTGTATGAAGAAAACTATAGAAAACTTATGAAGGAAAGACACAAAGAAATGGAAAAACATTGCAAGCTCATGGATTGGAAGAGTAAATATTGTTAAAATGTGAAAACTACCCAAAGCAATCTATACAATCAATGCAATTCCAATCAAAATTGCACCACCATTCTTCTCACAACTACAGCAATCAATCCTAAAATTTGTTTGGAACCACAAAAGACCCCGAATAGCCAAAGTAATATTGAAGAAGAAAACCAAAACGGGAGGCATCACCACCCCAGACTTTAGCCTCTACTACAAAGCTGTCTTCATCAAGACAGTATGGTATTGGCACAAAAACAGACACATAGACCAAGGGAATAGAATAGAAAACTCAGAACTTGACCCACAAATGTATGGTCAACTAATCTTTGACAAAGCGAGAAAGAGTATCCAATGGAAAAATGACAGCCTTTTTAATAGATGGTGCTTGGAGAACTGGACTGCAACATGCAGAGGAATCAAACTAGATCACTTTCTCACACCATACAATCAAAATGGATGAAGGACCTGAATGTGAGACAGGAAGCCATCAAATCCTAGAGGAGAAAGCAAGAAACAACCTCCTTGACCTCCAACATTACAATTTCTTACTTGACACATCCCCAAAGGCAAGGGAATCAATATCAAAAATGAACTATTGGGACCTCATCAATATAAAAAGCTTCTGACGGCAGGGGAAACAATCAATAAAACTAATAGGTAACTGACAGAATGGGAAAAAGATAGTTACAAGTGACATTTCAGATAAAGGGCTAGTATCCAAAATCTATAAGGAGCTCACCAATCTCCACACCCGAAAAACAAATAATCCAGTGAAGAAATGGGCAGAAGACATGAACAGACACTTCCCCAAAGAGGACATCCAGATGGTCAACAGATACATGAAACAATGCTCAGCATCCCTCCTCATCAGGGAAATGAAGATCAAAATCACACTTAGATACCACCTCACGCTGGTCAGAGTGGCTAAAATGAACAAATCAGAAGATTCTAAATGCTGGTGAGGATGTGGAGAAACCGGCACCCTCCTACACTGTTGGTGGGCATGTAAACTGGTGCAGCCCCTCTGGAAAACAGTGTGGAGTTTCCTCAAAAAATTAACAGTAGAATTCACCTATGACCCAGCAGTAACACTGCTAGAAATTTAACCAAGGGATACAGGAGTGCTGATGCATAGAGGCACATGTACCCCAATGTTCATAGCAGCACTCTCAACAATAGCCAAAACATGGAAAGATCCTAAGTTTCCATCAAGTGACGAATGGATCAAGCCGATGTGTTTATCTATACATTGGAATACTACATGGCAATGAGAAAGAATGAAATCTGGCCACTTGTAGCAAAGTGGATGGAACTTGAGGGTGTTATGCCGAGCGAAATAAGTCAGGCAGAGAAGGATATTTACCGTATGTTTGCACGTATAGGTGGTGGATTAGGAGAAACTTAACGGAGGACAATGGGGGAGGAGAAAGGTAAAAATAGTGGGGGAGAGGGAGAGAGGCAAACCATGAGAGACTCTTGAATGCTGAGAAGAAACTGAGGGCTAATGGGAGTGGGGGAATTGTCAAGTTTGTTTCCATATAACACCTAGTGCTCATCTCCACAAGTGCTCTCCTTCATTCCCATCACCCTCTTTCTCCTCCCCCCCCACCTTCCATTCCCATGCTGTACCTTTCATTCCCATTATTTATTCATCTCGTAACTGGAAACCTGTACCTCCCTCTCCCCTTCATCCATTGTGCCCATGTCCCCATTCCCTCTTATCTGGCAACCACTGTATTTATGGGTCTGTCTTTGCTTTTTGTCTATCCCAATTTCTTCTGTTTTTAGATTCCACATATAAGTGAAATCATACAGTATTTTCTTTCCATAACTTATTTTACTCATCATAATACCTTCTAGGTCCATCCATGTTGTCACAAATTAAAGATTTTATATATATATATATATATATATATATATATATATCACAACTTATTTATCCATTTATCTGTTAACAAACACTTGGTTCCTTCTACATCTTGGCTATTGTAAATAATGCTGCAATAAACATAGTGGGGCACATATATTTTTGAATTAGAGTTTTCACTTTTTTTGATAAATACTCAGTAGTATGGAATTACTAGTCATATGGTATTACTACTTTTAATTTTTGAAGAACCTCCATACTGTTTTCCACAATGGGTTTCCGAATTTATATTCCCACCAATGCACGAGGATTTCTTTCACTCCACATCCTCACCAACAGTTATTTCTTCTCTTTTTGACAGTAGCCATTCTGACATGTGTAATATCCAATTGTGGTTTTGATTAGCATTTCTTTGATTATTAATGATGTTAAACATCTTTTCATGTGTCTATTGGCCATATATATGTCTTCTTGGAAAAAATGTCTATTCAAGTCTTCTGCCCTTGTTTTAATCAGATTGTTTTGTTTGTCTTTTTTTTGATGTTGAGTTCTATAAGTTCTTTGCATATTTTGAGTACTAACCCCATATCAGACATATCTTTTGCAAACATTTTCTCCCATTCATTAAGCTGCCTTTTCATTTTGTTGATGGCTTCCTTGCTGTGAAAAAGCTTTTTTTTTTCTGTTTGTTTGTAGCTCTAATAGTTCAGATTTGTTTTTGTTTCCCTTGAACGAGGTGACATATTTAGAAAAATGTTGCTTAGGCTGATGTCAAAGGGATTACTGCTTATGTTTTCTTCCAGGAATTCTATGTTTCAGGTGTCACTTTTAGGTCTTTAATCAATTTTGAGTTTATTATTGTGTATAATCTAAGAAAGTGATTATGTTTAATTTTTATGCATACATCTGTATAGTTTTCCCAGCAGTATTTAATGAAGAGACTGTCTTTTCCTCATTATATATTCTTGCCTCCTTTGTCATAGATTAATTGAACTTATAATTGTGGATTTATTTCTGGGCTCTTTATTCTGCTCCATTGATCTGTGTGTCTATTTTTGTTCAGCACCATACTGCTTTTATTATTATAGCTTTGTAGTATACCTTAAAATCTGAGATTGTGATACTTCCAGCTTTGTTTTTATTTCTCATAATTGCTTTGGCTATTTGGGGTCTTTTGTGGTTCCATGTATAATTTAGAATTATTTTGCTAGCTGACTGAAAAATACTATTGGTATTTTGATAGATATGGCCTTGAATGTATAGATTGCTTTGGGTAAAGTGAACATTTTAATGATATTAATTCTTCTAAGCTAAAGTATATCCAACCCAACGGTATATCTTACAATCTAAATCTTCCAATCCAATGGTATATCTTTGACAACCATTTGCTTATGTTGTCTTCAATTTCTTTAATCAATGTTTTATAGTTTCCAAGTACAGGTCTTTTACCTCTTTGGTTAAGTTTGTTTTTAGGTATTTTATTATTTTTTTCAATTGTAAATGAAATTGTATTCTTAGTTTCTCTTTCTTCTACTTTGTTGTTAGTGTGTAGAAACACAACCATAAATCCTATATATTCTTTAATGTTCAGCTCAATTACCTGCCATATCCTCTACATACAATCATTCATTTACCCACTCAATCATGCAGTCAAGAGATATTTAATTATTTTGTTACTGAGTCAACTATTGTAGATTTCTACAACTGAAAGTGATTTATATTCTCTGAATCCTTTTAGCAATTTGTTTGTATCTTGGTAATGGCATTTACCATATTTGGGCTATGATTTTTATGAGAAATAACTTATCCTTCTTTTTTAAAGAAATTGTAATGTTTTATTTATTTCAGAGAGATAGAGAAAGAGAGAGAGACAGCATGAACAGGGGAGGGTTAGAGAGAGAGGGAGATACAGAATCTGAAATAGGCTCCAGTCTCTGAGCTAGCTATCAGCACAGAGCCTGACGCAGGGTTCGAACCGACAAATCGTGAAATCATGATCTGAACCAAACTCAGATGCTTAACTGACTGAGCCACCCAGGCGCCCCGAGAAATAACTTATCTTTCTTAAGTACCATGAAGGGAGAAACCATATTTATTTATCTCCATATACCTCACAATAACCTGAACATAGCTGGTATGTATTTTCTTTCCTGATGATCTCTGAGCCCTTGAGGAACTCCAGAACTTCCCTATTTCCTTTGTTTCAAATTTATTATTTCCAAGATATGTCAAGAGAGTCACTTTATCAAACACAGCTGGACAACTTGGTGAATGATTTTCTCATGGAGTCCACATTTAGTAGAATTAGCCATTTGTAAGTGTTTTGTATTTCACACAAATAACACTTTCAAAAAAATTTCCAGTTTGTTGAAGTGTTAAGATCATACCAATGCAAACAATTAGAGCCAACATTTCAAATAGTCCGAAGGTACCACTGCGTTACATTGACACTTTTTAAAATATATGTCTTTCCTAAAGTATCAAGTCTCCATTCTGATAAAGAGAATACTAGGTGTTTTTCACATACAGTTTGGGGAATTAGACTTTCAGAGTTAGTAGTTAGTTCAACCTGAGGAATGCCTTTGCTGAAACTGAGCTACAGTTTCCACTGGCAAAAGGAACTAATCACCTGCTAATGAAAGGGAATTCCCCAAGAAATCCCTTATTGTTCTAAAAGGAGAGGCCCACGAAAATTTAAGCAGAATAAGTTGGTCAAAAGATTGGGCTAAAGAGCTGGAAGAATACATGCTAAGGAAAGTGGATTCAACTGTGATGTTTTGATTTGGAACTGTGGAAATTGTAGAAAAGAAAGTGATTGCAGGGCAGGCGGGGGGGGGCTTACTGTTGTTTGTTTTAACTGTTGCTTGATGTTTAATGAGAATACATGGAAGTAAAAAGAGAGTTTGGATATAGTATCAGTTAAAATTTTCTTTACGGTAACTTTTTAGACCAAGGTATGGTCTCCAAGGGGATGTAGTAGCATCACTTATGGCATATCAACATCAATTGTGCAATATTTTTAAAGGCTAATTGTAGAAAGCAATCCTGTACTGGCAAGGAGCTTTTAAAATGTTTCCTATCTCTTCATTTGGTGTCTCACTCTTATGGCCAATTTTATGTTTTTATTGTTTTGCTACAACACATATTTGAAAGACCAGCTAGGAAAATAAACAGAGAATTCGGCTTGGTAAACCTTAGGTCTTCAGTAAATAAAATGTGGTAAAATGAAGGTAGAAGAAAATGTGTCATGAATTTGTTGTCAGATGGAGAAAACTGACATGGAAATGGTTAATAGGCAGCCAGATAGTTTTAGCATTCAAAACAATGATAGAGTAGAAGGAACAAGTGGAAAAAATAATTTCTTTGATAGAGAATGTTGTTATTCCTCATTGGTTTTGGTTTCTTTAAAGGATAATCCATTTTTCTTCTTACTGCTTCTATAGCATCTCCACAGAAAGTTACTTGGGGCCTAGGGATTAAGGGTGGGGCTAGGCAAAATAGTAAAATAGCCAGTTTGTATGCAGATTCATCTTGTCCATACCCTTTCTGATTAGAAGTGTCCTGAATAGGACTTCAGAAACCACATATTCCATCAACTCTATCATCTTTTGACGAATGGAGAAATGTCTATCCAGAGTAGGATTTACTGAAAGTCATAGTATAAAATTTCTTTTTTTTTTAATTTTTAAAAAGTTTTTTAAATTTTTATTAGTGAGAGAGAGAGAGAGAGAGAGATTGAATCTCAAGCAGGCTCCATGCTCAGTGCAGAGCCTGATGTGGGGCTCCACCCCCCTACCCTAAGATCACTACCTGAGCTGAAATCAAGAGTTGGATGTTTAACCAACTGAACCACCCAGGTGCCACAGAATAAAATTTCTAGAAGAGGTACTAGATCTAGGTGTTTTAACTCCTAGGTTAATGGTTTTTACACGACATCGTGGTATTTCTGGTGGGTCATCACACCAGAGACAGTGTGAACAGGAGAAGGTCAGAGAGAGAGGGAGACACAGAATCTGAAACAGGCTCCAGGTTCTGAGCTAGCTGTCAGCACAGAGCCCGATGTGGGGCTCGAACCCACGAACCATGAGATCGTGACCTGTGCTGAAGTTGGATGCTTAACCGACTGAGCTACCCAGGTGTCCCATCTTTTTACTTAGAGTCGGTTTAACCCCTGTGTCATTAAGACTCAGGCTACCCTTCCAAGTGAAATCCAACAACTAACTCAGACCTATCTCTTACCCATTTTTTTTTAATTTAACATGTAAATCCTTAGTTTTTCTTTATCATTGCCAGAGCTCTTCTTTATGCTTGGGAATAGATAATGAAGCAACGATAATTTGTTCAAGGTAATTTACATGTTAGCTCTCAAATGTAGACCTAACATAAGAGCATCCATATCCCCCAAAAAGAGATTGTTATGGTAGAAATTTCAATCAACAAATCAGGCTTTATGGGAGATATTTTGGGTTAGGATGGTCTTTATTGTTTTCTTCAAATTATACCATATGCATCAATATCTTTTTGGCCTAATCAGTGGGTTGCTATTTGTTTAGATGCACTGGTTTCTTCACTTTTGAGGTAATAAAATGGCCTGCTACTAACTCCACTGGTAGTTATTTTGTATTCGTTATCTGTAGCCTCATAAATTGCCTCTTTAAAGAAAACTTCAATGACTTACTAGCACATTGGACTTGGATTATACAAAAATCAGACCTATTAGAGATTTCTGAAAAATAAAACTCTACCAAAAGGACACTTTGCAGTTTTATTTTAGTTTTTATTTCTGTTTTTAATCATAAGTTGGCCATGATTCACTGGAGGGCAGTTTAAATCACCCAGAAAAGGTTTCCAGTCTTTCCACAAAAAGGGCTGTCTTTGGTGCACTTTTTCCTACTACAAATATTTTGAAAAACAGACTTTTTGGCTTCCTTTGCAGCAAATGTCTGTGATCCATGAGATAAAGCTGTTCTTTCTCCCTGCAAAACTAACCTATAAACATTTTGAAATATAGTAGTCCTTTACTCCCCCCAACATATTAGAATAAACATATTGATTAATTTTTTAAACTGCCAAGTCAAACTGACAAAAGGAGACATGCACATATGTATATAAAAGTAACTTATGTCTTTATTTCTTTATTCATAAGAATTGTAAGTGAGGAGATTCTACAACCCAACCCCAAATGAGAATGTTTTGGTTTATGATAGAGAACATTTTTAACCGATTGTATCTTAGAATGGGCCCCCCTATAGTCAAACAGAATAGGCCAGACTTTTGAAAGACCTTTTTCTTCCTGGTGTGCTGTACTTTGAGGAATGAAAGCCAATAGACCCAAGGCTCTGGCAAGGAGAGATGCCAAGGTCATTTACCTGAAAGTAGCAACAGAATATAAGTCAAAATTGAAGTAAAAGTTACTGTGGATAGTTTTTAGTAGACTGAATTCATTTAAAGTCAGATCCAAAATATTCCAGAGGGATACCAAAGACACATTTTTCCTCCATCTTACACGTAAAGGAGAACAATACTTAACCACTGAGTCACCCAGGCGCCCCCTTCTCTGCCTGTTTTTAAATGGAATATTTGTATATTTTGCTATTGAGTTTTTTGTATATTTTGTATATGTATACATATACATACACACACACAGTATTACCTCTCTTCTAAAGGATATTAAATTAGATCTTACAAGAGCTGTTCAGCAAGTGTAATTTAGCCTCAAGGTAAGACAAAGGTTTTCTTTGTGTCCATTTTATACAGGACTAGATTATTTTAGCTTTGTTTAACTTTAAAAAACTGCAAATATTGCTACTTTTGTGCAGACTCTCAGTTATATTTCTGCTTCTTTAATTACAGACTCTTGAAAATTTCTAGCACATCCATATGTTCTATGACAGCGGCATTACTCCTACAAGGTTTTCTCTGAAAGTTTTTTCTGTCAACAAAACTGATATATGGGTACAAAATTAGCTCTTCATATCCCAAAGATTAGAAAGAGATACAGTCAAAATTATGTTAGCCTGCCTGTATCTATAACAACTATTTTACACAACTCAAGGATATTTGTTCTATGAAAAATTGATGTTCTATTTTAAGGCTATCTAACTGTATTTTATTTATTAATTGAATAAATACTGGATATGTTGCAACAATTAGAACTAATTTGAAAGTTTCAATGGAAATTGAATAGCCAGACAAACATTTAGAACTTATATGTCTTTGGGCATAAAAATGGTAGGACTATGTTGAGAGGAATGATAGGGTATCACACTATGTAGAGACTTTCATTTGATGAATAATGTGCAGTAGAACAGAAAATCTAGTACCTATTGAGTAACTCCAATAAGTTCCTGTTTTCTAACAATACGGAACAGGAGACCAACATGATGGACTTTAAATATTTTATAGCTTCTGTGAGCATAAACTTTTGTTCCTGAAAATGTAAGACACTCTGATTAAAAGTTATGGTGCCATACATTAGAGTTGGTAATATTAAAACAAATGGAAACATTTCCACCCAAAAATATTTATTTTATTTTTGGGGCAAGATGGTGGAGAAGTAAGGAGCTCCGTACTTCCACTCGCGCCCATATATCACCCGGAAAAGATCTGAAGCCATTGGAAACCTTACAAAACCTGACAGATTGTGAGAAAAAGGATGCAGAAACCACTGAGAAAGCCTTCTAATGTGAGTGCGAACTGGGAAAGATAAAATCGGGCCGGGGTTGGAGGCGATCCCCCTCTACCCTCTACAGGGAGTGAGAGGGGAAAAAAAGAGAGTCCAAAACAGAAAAACCTCCGCTCAGGGGAAAAACCTCCGCTCGGGGCATAGAAAGACCATACTTGCCAAATACCTGCACCCCAGGTCCCCTCGCGCCAACTGGTCCCAGAGGGGCTGAACGCACAGACTGCTTCTTTGCGCTTGCTGCTGGCAGGCTGGACTTCAGAGTAGCAGCGCGCCTGCCGCCATTGACCTCCCAGGCAGCCTGGGCCCCAGAAAGAGCCGCGCGCGGACACCGGGCTTCCGCACTCTTGGCTGGCTGGAACTCGAGAGGGAAGGCAAAGAGCTAAAACCTGGGAAATTTGTCTGTGAGTTCGTGTTTCTGGTGACAAGCCATAGAGGGACCTGGTTTTTCTCAATCCAGCGGGCTCCGAGCACCCGGCAGGCAAGCGCCCATCCATGCTCGCCAGCCCAACCCAGAGAAGGAAGCAGCAATTCTGATGCCAATCCCAGAGCAAGGTGGGAGGCCTGAAATTTCCCCGAGGGGATTGCCTGGGAAGTTGTGTCTAAGGCAATTTCAGCGGGGCGCGGGGACTGGGATTTGGAGATTGTGACTGGCCTGGGTTAAAGAGTGCAACCAACTTTGGCTGCGCCCCTGGTACGGGGAGTTTACATGCCCAAAAAAACTACGTGCAGCGCTTGACTCAAGAAGGGACTAGAGCACCGTCACTCTCCTCCCCACAACCACCAAGGCAGAACTCCTGCCTGAGGCATTGGATCACGCCATGCCCATCCCTGCTTGAGAGCCCCCCTCCTCCCTTTTTTTACTTTTTTTACTTCTTCTTTCTCTTTTCTCTCTTTTTTTCCCCCAGAACACTGACCTGATTAACTCTGGTCACCGGCTTGCTTAAACAATCACAACGAGTCCATTCTCTAGATGTAAATTCTACACCTACCAACGTTTTCCTCTCTTTCTCTCAGGAGTAATTAGATTAGATAGTTTCTCTGGATAATACCAGCATCCTTCTCTCACCTATCCAACCATATTCTACCCTTTACCTCTTTGAAAAAAGCTTCTTATCCATTCTGCCTGTTCATTCTATTTCCAATTTTGCCTCATCCCCGCCCTGTCTTCTCTCTCTTTCTCTATGCTCTTCAACCAGCACTGCATACACACGGCAATTTAACTGTAGCTGGGAAATCCAGGTATATGCTTTAAACCATTCTTTATCCATCGGTTTTCTTCTTTTTTCCTTTTCTTTTCTCCTCTTTGACCCTTTAATGTATTTTATACTCCCTATTATACGCCCTCCCTCCTCCGTCTTTTCTCTTAACTTTTTCGTTTTCCCTCTCGCTTTGCATGTTAGTTGAATTAGCCTGTGCGTTTGCGTGCTCCTCCTTTGTGTGTTTTGTCTGTCTGTTTTCTTTTCCAGGGCTACCACAAGAAACAAGCCAGAGTACACAAGGTGGAGAGTCCCAAATATCACTACGAATAGGAAAATAAAATAACCAAGGTCCCAACAAGAGTGACCAAGAGATACCATTCAAAAAACACTCTCTGAAAAGATAGGCCCTGGAAAGTCAAAGAGTCTTCTTGAATATAGCAGCGCTCATAGGTACAGAGAGCATAACAGGTCTTTAAAACCAACAAGAGCCGGAAAGCTAACTAAAATGACGAAACGAAAGAGCTCTCCTCCAAAGAAACTCCAAGAAGAAATGGCAGATAATGAACTGCTCAAAACAGATATCAGCAGCAAAACAGAACAAGGTTTTAGAATAAAAATGGTAAAATTAATAGCTGGGATTGAAAAAAACATAGGGGACATCAACCAAACTATGGCTACACACTGAATGGAAAATAAAAATAGGCATGAAATTAAAAAATGCGATAAATGAGATACATAATAAATTAGAGGCCTCCAATGCACGGATTGAAGAGGCAGAAAGGAGAATAAGTGATTTAGAAGACACCATTATAGAAAAACAGGAAGCTGACAAAAAAGAGACAAACTAATCCAGGAACAGGAAAGAAGAGTTCGAGAGCTCAGCAATAAGGTCAAACACAACAATATCCGTATCATAGGAATCCCAGAAGAGGAAGAGAGAGGAAAAGGTGCTGAAGCAGTCCTGGAACAAATTATAGCAGAGAACTTCCCCGACCTGGGGAAGGAAGTAAATGTTGACATTCAAGAGACTCAGAGGACTCCCCTCAGACGTAACTTGAATCGATCTTCTGCACAGAATATCATAGTAAAAATGGCAAAATACAAGGACAAGAGAGAATTTTGAAAGCAGCTAGGGAGAAAAGGGCCCTAACACACCTATCAGAGTGGTGACATACCTATCTACTGAACCTTGGCAGGCCAGAAAGGAATGGCAGGGTTTCTTCAATGTGATGAAGAGTAAAAATATGCAGCCAAGAATCCTCTATCCAGGAAGCCTGTCATTCAAAATAGAGGGAGAGATAAAAACCTTTCCAAACAAACAGAAATTGAAAGAATTTGTCACCACTAAGCCAGACCTACAAGAAATCCTGAGGGGGACTCTCTGAAGGAAAGGTTGCAAAGAACAAAGATACCAGAGACACCACCACAAACAGGAGTCTTATAAAAGATACAAAGACTCTAAACCCACATATCTCAATTATAACACTGAATGTAAATGGGCTGAATGCACCAATCAAAAGACATAGGGTAGCAGAATGGATAAAAAAACAAAATCCGTCTATATGCTGTCTACAAGAAACTCATTTTAGACTGGAAGATACCTTCACATTAAAAGTAAGGGGATGGAGAAATATATATCATGCTACAGGAAATCAAAAGAAAGCCGGAGTAGCTATACTTATATCAGACAAACTGGACTTTAAATTAAAGACAATCACAAGAGATGAAGAAGGGCACTAGATAACAATTACAGGGTCCTTCCATCAGGAAGAACTAACAATCACCAATGTCTACGCACCGAATATGGGAGCACCTGCATATCTAAAACAATTAATCACAAACAGAAACAAGCTTATAGATAAGAATGTGCTAATAGCAAGGGACTTTAATACACCACTTACAACAATGGACAGGTCAACTGGACAGAAAATCACTAAAGAAATAATGGGCTTGAAAGACACATTGGACCAGATGGATCTGACGGATTTATTTATAACTTACATCCTGAGGCCAGGGAATTTACTTTCTTCTCAAGTGCGCATGGCACATTCTCCAAGATAGATCACATACTGGGACATAAAGCAGCCCTCAATAAATATAAAAGAATAGAGATCATACCATGCACACTGTCAGATCACAATGCTTTGAAACTTGAAATCAAT
>NW_024082897.1:55539-69950 GCF_003009895.1 Hyaena hyaena
ATGCATAGGAGCACATGTACCGCAATGTTCAAAGCAGCACTCTCAACAATAGCTAAAACATGGAAAGAGCCTAAGTGTCCATCAACGGACGAATGGATCAAGAAGATGTGGTTTATCTATACAATGGCAATGAGAGAGAATGAAATCTGGCCATGTGTAGCAACATGGATGGATTTTGAGGGTGTTATGCTGAGCGAAATAAGTCACGCAGAGAAGGACAAATATCATATGGTTGCACGTATAGGAAGATTAGGAGGAACTTAACTGAGGAACAAGGGGGAGAAGAAGGGGGGAAATCGTGGGGGAAAGGGAGAGAGGCAAACCATGAGAGACTCTTGAATGCTGACAAAAACTGAGGACTGATGGATGTGGGGGGAAGGAGGGATGGGCATGGTGGAGGGCACTTGTGGGGATGAGCGCTGGGTGTTATGTGGAAACTAATTTGACAATAAACTATTTGTAAAAATATATATTTATTTTAAACAAATCATTTAATAATGAAGACATAAAGTCAGAGGTATTGGACATTTTTCTATGACTGGAGGAAAGCTCAAGGGGTCAGTCTTATTCTTTTTGTGAGTCATGTGCAATTATTACTGATTATAATATGTCTGAATTTGCCACAGCTTTATGGGTGGAAATGAAAGTTTCTCCTCAACCTTGGTGACATGATCCAGAAGAACAGAAGACTTTATAGTTTGGGAATTGATAGGCTTTAAGTCCTCTGCATTCTCTGGTAAACAAACATCTCTCCACACTCATACCCAGCTCTCTTACTGCTATAAAGTCAGAACTTGCAAATGCCCAGGTATCTGGACAAGATATGCTTCCAAACTGATGAGGGAACCAGTTGCCCTCTAGAGTAAGGATGAAAAGGGGATTAGCCTGGATATCCATTTAGGAGAGGCAGCACTTTGAAACTTTCAGAAAATTGATAACTTCCGAATATTTTTTTGTGATTCCCACAGTAAAGTGTTTTTAAGCAGAGTTGAACCTAGAACCATATACAAAAAGAAATTGTTAAATACATTCTTCCCTTCATTGTTCCTAAGCCCCCTCCTCAACCCAAAATGATTTGGCTAAGATTGGTTGAGAGAAATATCTTGAAAACAACTGGAGAATTGGAAACAAGATTTCCACAGTGAAGTAGCTCATGGTAGAAAGCAATCATTTAAGTTTCATTAACACTATACTTGCTGGAAAATCAATAGCTATCACACTAAAAGGATTCAGAGGTTTGGTCACAGAGGCAATAGTTATTTGAACTTATGTGAGAAATGTTAAGGAATGGCTTTGTGATTAACCAAATTGTTTTTTATTGTGACCTCCACTCCCTTCTCTCTTACTTAATCTCTTTGGCTAGCAGCCACATCCTGTCTTTTCCTTTCCACCCTATTCTGGACTCCATTTCATTGACCCACTCGCAAACATTTTCCATTCTTTGACTCCTTTGCCTTCCAACTCATAGCTTTGGCAATCCCTGCTTAGTCCTGGCTCAGTCAGTAGTCCATTTTGCCTGTTCTTGTTCCCAGGGTTCTGAAGACTCATCTGGGGAAAATTGCACATCCATGCTCACTGGCTCCACTACAAATGTGTACTTTCCTATCTCATTCACCTGGAACCTTAACTCTCATCCTTAATCCTTTTCTCATCCATAGTTGGCTTTTTCTTCCATTTCCCACTGTAACTGTTCTAAAACTTCATTTTTCTTATCAAGTCCCTACTTCTGGCTCCTTCATTTTGAGTAGATGACCTACATTTCTATTTTACTAAAAAAATGCCACCAGGTAACAATTCTATCCTACTTCCTCATCCAATGACCCTGTATTTATTCATCCTTTCCTCTCCTTTCCTATAACATTGAACCTGATTTTAACTCTTCTTATTTTCCTCACAGCTTACAAATGGGTTCCAGTCTAAAATATTTTACAGACACCAAAACTTTTAATTCTTATACCTACTCCTCAAGCAATATCTTCCTCATTTATTTCATAACCAAACCTCTTGAAAGCATAGTTCATATTTGAGGTCTCCAATTCTTATCCTTCAATTTACTTCTCAATATATTTATATTCAGATGTTGGCCCCTAGAGTGCTAATAAGCTTGTCACAAAAAAGGTTACAAAAATCAGGAGTTAAACCTGCATGTTTCTCCTCTATTTCCTAGTTTCCAGAAGCAAACACCTTCAAGTCTTCTGATTGTTAAATTAGTTACCACTCTGCTGCACCTGGATGGTTCAGAGTCGATTAAGCATCAGACTTTGACTCAGGTCATGATTTCGTGGTCTGTGGGTTTGAGCCCTGTGTCAGGCTGTGCGCTGACAGCTTGGAGCTTGGAGCCTGCTTCAGATTCTGTGTCTGTCTCTCTCTCTCCCCCTCCCCTGCTTGTGCTCTGTCTGTCTCTCAAAAATAAATAAATGTTAAAAAAATAGTTACTACTCAGCCACCTACTTTTCAGCTTCCAAAATTATGTTGTCTCCTCTCTTGTTCTCTTTGTATTTGTGGGTTTATAACTCTAAAAAATCTGTATTGTTGTATTAATGGGGTTTCAGGAGGGAAGAAAATTAGACACTTGGGCTCAGTGATATTTGTTTGGAACTGCCATTCTCTTCCTATGGCTTCTATTATTCTGTCTGCTCCATAAGAGTATTTCTCATTGCAATGTTCTCACATTCTTTTCTCATCTTATATCTCTTTTCCCTGGGTTATTGTATTCACTCCCTTGACTTCCACTATATCCTTTGTGAATATGACTCAATAATCTATATCTCCAGCTCTGAAATTTTTTCCAAGCTCCAGACTATTAATTTATATACAAGACTTTTTCACCTGGGTGTCCTATAGGCATGTCAAATATAATCTGTTCAAAACCAAATTTATTTCTTTCCTTCAAATTGGTTCTCTCTCCTGCCTTCTCCTAGCTAATGGTGTCACTCAGTCATGTAAACTAGAATACTCAAGTCATGCTTATCCATCTCCCTAACAAGGAATCTGTGTGCTTCTTGAAAGGAAGATATAACGTCACATTCATTTCTGGATCTCCTAACCATTAACCTATTTCCTCAAATAATAAGAGTAGACACTCACATAAAAGTTTATTAAGTTGATGAGAATTTTCTTTTGGAGTCTAAATATAGTAAAAGGCTAAAGTAACCACATAGACAAATAAGCACATAACTATATTTAGCCCATGTGTAGTTAAATTGCTTATTTTATGAAATTCTTATTTGACATGAGACTACGTTATGCATAGTTTATTTATGATAAAAATCACCTCCCTTGTTTTGAAAACAGTCCAGTTCTTATATGGAAATAAAAGCAATTGTGTAACTTTTGCCTTATTCTATACATCTCTGTAAGTAAAATTCTAGTTCGGAGATAAAAATCTTTTTGTAACTTAATAAGGACTTTTAAAGTTTCTTCAAAAGGCTCCAGAAATTATTACCTTGAAAAAGTCTAGTCAAGTATTAGCTGGCACAAATATTTCCAATACAACTTTATATTACCTCTCTGAGAAAACATTCCATAGTTCTATTTTGATAAATACAGAGTAACAACAATAGTGACACAAACTCTGAGACATGTAGAAAATTAGACTAAAAATAAATTGTTCTCTTTTTCACTTTTTCTTCTCTTTGATTCTAAACAGAAAGAAATAAATCTACACATGAAAGCCCTGTGACATTTCTTTGGATTTCACAAGGGCTGAATTTCTTCCTTACACTTTCATAATTTTGTAAGAAGAATATGTGTTTATGGATCTTTTTCACAGCTCAATTCTTCCAGATCAGCCTATTAATCTTGTTCATATGCCATGAATTTTTATTTGTGGTAAGAGCACTCAAGATGAGATCTAAGTTCTTAACAAATTTTTAAGTGTACAATACAGTATTGTTAACTATAAGCTCAGTGTTGTACAACAAATCTCTAGAACTTTTTCATCTTGCATAACTGAAACTGTATACCCATTGAATAGCAACTTTCCATTTTCCTTTTCTCCCAGCCCCTGGCAACTAACATTATACTCTCTTATTCTATAATTCTGACTACTTCAGATATCTCATATTAGTGGAATCATGCTAATATGCAGGAATAATGTAAATTTCCTTCAACATGGGTATTAAGGAAAGTACTTGTGATGAACACTGGATGCTATATGTAAGTGATGAATCACTAAGTTCTACTGCTGAAACAAATATTGCTCTCTACGTTAACTAACTAGAATTCAAATAAAAAATTGAAACAACAACAGGAAAAAAAATCCAGCAACAAATTAATAGGTAAAAAAATGTGGTTACATATATGCTATAGAATATTATTCAGTCTCAGAAAGGAAGAAAATCCTGATATATGAGACAACATGGATGAACCTTGAGGACATTATAAACACCCAGTATGCATCAAAATTTTTCTCAGGTAAAAGCATGAATAATTCTTGTTTACAATTCAGATTCTAGTAATATAAACTCATCCCCAACTATTTTCCACATTCTATGCTAGATACTTCACATATGTTCCTTATTTAACCCTTCCTTAGAAACTAGGAATATTATTCTTTCTTTTAGAAAACAGTTAAATGGATGTTTAAGAAGTTGAGACTTGCCTAGAGCCAATCATGGAGCTAATAAGTGATGCACCTAAAATTTGAACTCAAGTTACTTGACTTTAAATCCAGTATTATTCCCATTACAGGTCACAGACATTTTATTCCACATGTACTCCCCTTGTAGGTACATCCCCTCCATGGTACCCATGAAATTTCATGACACTTCAGCCAATATCTTTTAGTTAGTGTCCATTTTAGTGCAATTAGTTCCACTAAGTTAAGTGTAAATGTATTTAGTGGCAGTGGCATGAAATGTGGAAAATACAACTTTCTCTGTCTGTATGATTGGTGACAACGAGGGCCAACCTTATGTAGAGGTAGAATAAGTAGGGTAGTAAATGTGCTGAGATTTACTGAGTAAAGATTATTAGAATTGGCAAGAATCTAAACAATCCATTCCATATTTGAGAGAGGAAAACTGATACTCATAGAAACCAAGTGACTTGTACAAAGCTAGTGTCCACTAGCAGCAGAGCCAACACTGGTATTCATGTCTTAAGTTTTCTTTTAAGAGGAAAATCTCTTTCCTAGCTTGCTGATGTGCCTGAAAAGTCCACCACCATTAGAAGTTCAAAGTTTTTGATTTAGTCATCTTGTGTTAACATATTGATTATCTTGGAAGAGGTAACTTATTCATGATGAAAATTCTCAGCCTCTTCTTGTATACTGTCAGATCTATGGAGCCATTTAAGGACTGAGTTACTATGGTGAGTAGAAGATAAGGTACGGCAATTTTGAGTTCAGAAGGAGAAGAGGGAAGACCAGGGCCCTCGGTATTGGGGAAAGGCGTCACAGTAGGGGATCCTGGGTCACCAAGGGGCAGTGTGAAACCATATAGAACTTGGAACTGTGGAGAAGGAACATATAACACAAAAAGAGAGAGACAGAAAACAATATTGCATGGTCAATGAATACAAATTGAGCCAACTCCTGAATTCTGGCCGAGGCAACAGTGGTCTTTTAATGGCTTTATTTTTTGTTACTAATATGGTCAGATTGGAATTTGGAGAAATCCTTTTGTGCACCTAAGGGTTTTTACTTTTCTTTATAAATGGACCGTTATCCCTATCAATCATTTGACTCTGTGCTGCCAAAAATTATGATGAGAGCATCCTTTCTTTTCATTCTTCTATGCATATATGGCCTTCAGAGCCAATCAGCCCTGAGGTCAATTGTGTCCCCACCAACAACCTAGAAAGCACTTGCTGACTGCTTTACTTAATTTTGGGAATGTCTGATGAGGACCTTCATTTGAGAAAGATTCTATTTTTTCCCATGTAAAGTGATTAAATTGGTCTAACACAATGTGTCTTTGGGTAATATCTATGTTCCTGATTACTTATGGCTCCATTTTGCTTCAGACCTTATGCATTGCTTGTCATGGCTTCTGGACTTTGGCAATCAGGAGTTAACTGTCAGGAGACATCTTGTTTTATTTTAAATAAGAATGTTCTGTTTGGAGGAGAATTTATTATATTTACCTTAGCTTTGTTATCATGGTTTTACTTTCTTGTCTAAATCATTTTGGGTTTAGTATTATCTTTAGTATTACAAGTTTATAGATGCCAATAAGTGAACAATGGTATAAGATTAAGTACTGCAATATACCTGATGAGTGATGTCTGAAATAATAAGACCTAAAAACTTGGATTTTTTTTTGTTGAAACACAGTCATTTTTACAAAGTAAATGTTTTATATTTTCTTTTAAAATATTGATATTTTGGAGAAATAACAATATATTACACATAAGTGTCTCATGCAGTAAAGCTAGATCATGTATGAGACCATGCTATAAATTGTTTTTTTCCCCAATATTTCTGATTGTAGTTCCTTTATGTGGCAGGGGGTCAGATAGGAAAGAACCATCCAAAAACATTATATTGTGAAGTTCCACCTTTAGGTAGACACAAGTAAGAAGGAATATAAGAATCTAAATAAAAATAGCCATTGGCTTAAGACTTTGCCATAAAACTGACAAAGTAAGATGGGATGAATGGTTAGAGATCTGTAGAAAAATTATATTATACAAGTATTTGGATTAAGTGGTGAATTAAATGAGACATCAGAAATTATAGCATAACTGAGGTTTATTGATAATTTACTGCATGATTTGAGCTATTGTGTCCAATTTATGGATTTTAGTTTTCTTTTTTTAAATTTTTAAAAATGTTTTATTTATTTCTGAGAGAGAGAGAGACAACATGAGCAAGGGAGGGTCAGAGAGAGAGGAAGACACAGAATCCGAAACAGGCTCCAAGATCTGAGCTAACTGTCAGTACAGAGCCTGACTCAGGGCTTGAACCCACGAACTGTGAGATCATGACCTGAGTCGAAGTTGGACGCTTAACCAACTGAGCCACCCAGGCACCCCTGGATTTTGGTTTTCTAAGCTGAAACATGAGACAATGATCATGGGTAAGAAAGGATTTTGTACTTGGAAGATCTCTTTAAGACTTTAGTCAGCTCTGACATTCTGTGGTTCTAGGACTTAGTTTCAAACATATTTCCCGGAAGAGGTCTGGGCCTCATACATACTCAGGCCAATCTATATCTGAATTAGTCATTTAGCCGACTCAACATTAGCAATATTTATTGAGAATTCTATATGCCCTAGGTATATTTACAACATTTGCCTGCTCACACCATAAAGGAAATGTAAACTGCCCACCCCTGCAGTCTCACCAAGGGTAGTAACGATGTTTTGTATTCTTTAGCCCTATTGCCCTGGCCATGACTGAATGGACGACAAATGGGCGCCTAAACAAAGGAAATCTATTCCTAGGCTTGGCACAAATTTATAACCCATGAACCTCAGCCTACAAAAGATGAACTAAGTGAAACACTCTATTCTGATGCAGTTAACAACAGAAACAAAACTCAAAAGCAAATGCTCATGCAGCACTTTCTATATACACCAGGCAAAATCTTAATTCATTCAATCCTCACAACAGACTATCGGGTAGAATATATTATTATTGTCATCAACCCTTCAAAAAATAAGGATATAGAATCACAGAGGGGCTAAATAACTTTCTCAACGACACTCAGGTGGTAAGTGGCAGAGTTAAGATTGAAACTCAGGCAGTTTGGATCCAGAGTCTATGCCCTTTTAACCACTACATTACATAGCCATCAGTTTGAAGTATAGTAAGCCAAAAGAGAATGCTTTATCTAGATTGACCAAGGAAATAAGATAGAAGACAACATTCAACCTCAAATTTTGAGAGAACAGAAAAAAATATAAATGCAGAGGAAATTGGTTTGCAAAAATAGAGAACAGTGATGGTCCATAAATAAAACCAGAGATGTAAAGAAAAAGACTATGGAGGGGCGCCTGGGTGGCTCAGTCAGTTAAACATCCAACTTCGGCTCAGGTCATGATTTCACGGTTCGTGGGTTCGAGCCCCCCATCGGGATCTATGCTGACTGCCAGCTCAGAGCCTGGAGCCTTTTCAGAATCTGTATCTCCCTCTTTCTCTGACCCTCCCCTGCTCACACTGTCCCTCTCTCTCTCTCAGAAATAAAAATAAAACATTAAAAATTTTAAAAAAGAAGACTATGGCGTTGAGATAGGGAAAGAGAGAGGGAGAAGAGGAGAGAGAGAGAGAGAGAAAGAGAGAGAGAGAGAGATCTTGTCTTGGCACCTTATGATGATAATAATAATAATATTTACTTACTATATGCCAGCCACTCTTCTTATTTATTTACCTATATGAGTTTACTTAATCTTACCTACTTACTATGAAGTAAATATGATTATTATCCATATTTTACAGAAGAAGAAGAAACTGAAGTACTGATTGGATAGTAACTTGTATAAAGTCACAGAGACAGTAAGGATTTGAACCCAAGCAGTCTGGTCATACAGAGTTAGCACTCATAAGTACTACACTTCTATCCCAGTTCTAGTTCCTGTGAGACCTGGCTACATATCAGTTCTTGTCCTTCACTTATTTTGAGACTCTTTTATATCTTTAACCACTCCCTCCTCATTTACTGGAGTTGGATTTTTTGAGTCTCTCTCCTTGCAACCAAAAGAGAGCTAGCCAAAACAGCAAGCTGCCATACCAGATACTGCAGATGAAAATATAAAGGTGATTAACAGGACCCCTGCCTTTAAAAAGTTAGCAATCTAATTGGAAAGATAGACTATCTAGATAGAAAATAATTAACAATAATAGACAGTATGTGCCCAGCCCCTGTTAAAGCAATAATGATAGAATGCTCAATGAAGAGTGAATATTGATTTGAGAATACTGACCTTTGAAGTTCTGCAAATTATAGAAAGTTCATGTGTGTTTTCTCTACTGTTGACTACTTAAAGTTGTTCTGTGGGTAAATACCCTTGAGAAAGTTTCAACAGAATTGGAAAACATATTTTCAAGTTCATTTTCATTACATAACAATCCAGTCTTGCAGAAATTTTGTTTTCCCATTTAGATGGATTTGGGTGCTATCTGCACTGTAATGTTCAGTGGACTTTTGAAAGGAATCATTGTGATCTCCAGAAAGCCTCATGGACAACTGGAAGTCACACTCTGGTTTTCCCTCTTATTATCTATTTTCAGATACAGAAATTAGCCATAATGGTTGAGATGGTCATACAACTAAATACTAAAAATAGTTTTCATTAAAATAATTTTGAAATGGGAGTAAATCTTGCTGGTGAGAATGGAAAAGGGTATAGCCAGTTTGAAGACAGTTTAGCAGTTTATCACAAAGTTAAAAAACTTTACCATACAATTTAGCAATCTCATTCCTAAGCATTTACCCAAACGAGTTGAAAACTTTTGTCCACACAAAAACTTGCACACAAATATTTACAGCAGCCTTTATCATATTGACAAACTTTGTAAAATTTTTTAATGTTTTAATTATTTCTGAGAGAGAGTGAGAGAGTGCATGATCAGGGCAAAGTCAGAGAGAGAGGGAGACACAGAATCTGAAAAAGCCTCCAGGCTCTGAGCTAGCTGTCAGCACAGAGCCCGAAGCAGGGCTCGAACCCACAAACCGTGGGATCATGACCTGAGCCGAAGTCAGACGCTTAACTGACTGAGCCACCCAGGCGCCCCCATAATTGACAAACTTGGAAGTAGTCAAGATGTTCTTCAGCAGGTGAATGGATAAACAAACTGTAGTACATTAGTCGTAAAAATAAATAAGTTATTAAGCTATAAAAATACATCAAAGGACCTTAAATGCATATTGATAACTGAAAGTAGTCAGTTTGAAAGGCTACATACTGTGTGATTCCAACTACATGGCATTCTGGAAAAGGCAAAACTATTGTGATAGTAAAAAGATCAAGGGGTGCCAGCAGATTAGAGAAAGTAAAGGATGGATAAGTAAGGAAAAGGAGCATAGGACGTTTTTAGGGCAAGGAAACTATTTTCTATGATGATGTAATGGTGGACACATGACATGTGTTTCTTAAAACCATAGAGTTGCATAACACAGAGTAAGCCTTATGTAAACTATGACTTTTTGTTAATAATAATGCATCAATATTTCTTCATCAGTTTTAACAAATTTACCATACTAACACAAGATGTTCATAATAAGGGAAACTGTGTATGAGTACAGAGTGTGAGGAATGTATGAGAACTCTGTACTTTCTGCTTATTTTTTCTGTAAATTTAAACTGCTCTAAAAATGTCTAATAATTTTTAAAATTCTTCAAATGCAAAATCTTCAAGGGAATATTTTATTATACATATTTGTATTGATGTAATGAAAAGAATTGGTGTCTCTTTATTTTAGTTGTGGACTGCCTCCTTAGGCACCAGTCCTGACTTAAAAGAAAAAAATGTACTATGTTATTAATCCACTGAAGACCATAAAAAATGAACTCCTTTATAGTCATTAAGTGAAGCAGAATGGGTAGTAACGCCGTAAAGCCTCACCAGTTTACACTAGTTGGAGAAGAGAGGTAAGTAATATTAATGATAGAATATTTCAAATTTATGGCATTAAAATCTTTATGGTAACTGAACTGAGACTGGATATTGCATAGATGAGGTCCTTGAAGAAATGACATTAAGAACACTTGTATTTTTTGGTTCACATAATTTTCTCAGTCTAGGATACATTTGTGCCCACCTATTAAAACTTTATTCATCATTTAAGGCTTGAATTCTTCCCACTGTATCAAGGCTTTTCCCCCTGGTATATTCAGCGGGACTTCTGCATTGATTTACAGCTTTGAGTTCATACCTGTCAGTAGCTTGGAGGAAGGGGCCAGGACATAGTCATCTCTGTATTAGTTATATCACTTTGTGCTGTGCTTTGTACATTGAGGGTATCTCAAATGCCAGATAAGTACATTTATTAATAACTATTGATATAGAAGGTAATGGAATTTTAAAATAATCATTTAGGGAGGGAGGCAAGATGGCAAAGAAGTAGGGAACTCTGTACATTTCACTCGCCCCCATCTCTCAAACAGAGAAGGCCTGAAGCCATAGGAACCCTTACAGAATCCAGGAGTTTGGGAGGAAAGGGAGACAGAGTCCGCTGAGAGAACCTTCTAACGTGAGTTCGAACTGGGGAAGATAAAAACAGGCCGGGACCAGAGACACAGATGGTGGGGAGGGAGCCCCCTTTGCTGGGAACTGCAGAGAGTCTAGGGGGAAAAGCAAGAGCGGCCCAAACTGCTCAAGACACTGTCCGCGTCGCTGGAGAAGAGAAAAACTTTGGCTCAGGACACAGAGGGATCAGGTTTCCTGCTGTCTAGCTGGCCCTAGGCGGGAAGCACTGGTCCCAGGCGACCCCGGGAGAAACTACTCCTCACTCGCCAGCTCGACCTGGAGGGGAAGTTGGGGCGCCTGAAGCCACACATGTGCTTCTGACTCGGCTGGATTCCCAGGGTGGGGAGGCGAGAGGCTTGAAACTGCTCAGAGAGAGTCGCTTGCGAGTTTATACTTCGGGCGATATCAGTGGGGCACATGGACTAATATCTGGAAACAAGGCCGGGCTTGGGATATACAGCACAGCCCAGCTTGGCTATGTCCGCGGCATAGGGAGATCGGACCCAAAAGAGTGAGTTGCAAAGCTTGGTTCCAGAAGGGACTGTGGCGCCACCATTTTTCTCCCCACAACCACCAACGTGGGACCTCAGAGAGACCTGCAGGTCTCAGTGGAGGTCAAGACCTGCTTACATCAAACCACACCCATCCCCACTAGAGAGGTGTTTTTTTTTTTTTTTTTTTTTTTTTTTTTTTTTTTTTTTTTTTTTTTTTTTTTTTTTTTTTTTTTTTTTTTTTTTTTTTTTTTTTTTTTTTNTTTTTTTTTTTTTTTTTTTTTTTTTTTTTTTTTTTTTTTTTTTTTTTTTTTTTTTTTTTTTTTTTTTTTTTTACTGGAGCCCAGGGCAAGAACAACATGGATGCACACATTTTATACATTCTCTAGATTTATATTCTACACCTCCACCGCCACCTTTCTCTCTCTCTCTCTCTCTCTGGAGTAATAAGACTATACAGTTTCTCTGAGGAACATTATCTTCGTTTCTTTCTTTCTTTCTTTCTTTCTTTCTTTCTTTCTTTCTTTCTTTCTTTCTTTCTTTCTTTCTTTCTTTCTTTCTTTCTTTTGCCTCTAACCATATTCTCCTCTTTCTCTGAATTAAGTCTCTTAGTCTCTCTGCCTGGTCATTTCATTTCCAATTTCGCTTCGTCCCCGCCATGTCAATTCTCTCTTTGTATATGCTCTTCCATCAGCACTGCATACATCCAGCTATTTATTTGTAGCTGGGAATTCTGGTTCTATGCTTTTAGATCGTCCTTTGTCTTTTGGGTTTTTTCTTTTCTCCTTTTTTATTTTTTATGCAAGTTTTTCTTTTTTTTTTAAACAAGTGTATATATCTCTTTTTTTTTAAAATAGTTTATTGTCAAGTTGGTTTCCATGTAACACCCAGTACTCATCCCTACAAGTGCCCTCCTCTATGTCCATCATCCCCTTCTCTTCCCCCCACCCCCATCAGCCATCAGATTATTCTCCACATTCAAGAATGGTTTGCCTCCCTACCTCTCCCCACGATTTTTCTCCTTCTTCTCCCCCATGGTCCTCCGTTAAGTTCCTCCTATTCCTCCTATACATGCAAACATATGGTATCTATCATTCTCTGCCTGACTTATTTCGCTCAGCATAACACCTTCAGGTTCCATCCATGTTGCTACACATGGCCAGGTTTCATTCTTTCTCATTGCCATGTAGGATACTAAAGAAGACGAGCGAACTAAACATAAAGCAAGGAAAAGGAAAAAATTAAAGATTAGAGTGGACACTCACAAAAGAGAGAATAGAGAAAATTAACAAAACCAAAAATTGTTTTTCTGAAAAGGCTGACAAAACTGAGAAACTTTGGCTAGACTGACTAAGGGATAAAAGAAAGAATACTCAAATGCTTAGTATCAAGAATGAGGAGTGAATAGTAATAAACATGAGGTTTCTTTTTGGGCTGACAAAAATGTTTTAAAATTAGATATGGTGATAACTGCAAGTTTGTGGATATAAAAAACCACTGAATTAGGGGAGCCTGGGTGGCTCAGTGGGTTAAGCATCCGGCTTTGGATCAGATCATGATCTCATAGTTCATGAGTTTGAATCCCGCTTCAGGCTCCATGCTCACAGCTCGGAGCTTGGAGCCTGATTTGGGTTCTGCGTTTCCCTCTTTTTCTGCCCCTTCCCTACTCAGACAGACTCTGTCTCTTTCTCTCTCACCAAAATGAATAAACATAAAAAAATTTTAAACACTGAATTGTATACTTTGAAAGCATGAGTTTCATGGCATGTGAATAACAGTTCAATAAAGCTATTAATTTTTATAAGTGTTAAAAAAAAAAAGCCAATGGTGGTGCCTGCCTGGATCCGTTGGTGGTGTATGCAGCTCTTGATCTTGAGACTATAGGTTTGAACCCCATGTTGGGTGTAGAGATTACTCAAAAATAAAATCTTTTAAAAATTTTTAATAAATAAAAAATAAAAACCTATCCATTCTTTTTAATAGCTACTTCGTATCCCACTGCATGGACATATCATAATTTGTGTATCTAGTCCTTGGTTATTGACATTTAGATTTTTCCTATCTTTTGCCAGAATAAAAAATACAGGGGTGGGGGGGCTTGGGTGGCCCAGTTGGTTGAGTACCCAACTCTTGATTTCATCTCAGGTCATGATCCCAGCATTATAGGATTGAGCCCTCTGTTGGGCTCTGCACTCAAGTGCGAAACCTGCTTAAGATCCTCTCTCTCTCTTCTGCCCCTCTTCCCCACTCCCACTCTCTGTCTCTCGCTTTAAATATTAATTAATTAATTAAGTCTTGGGGCTCTTGGGTGGCTCAGTCGGTTGAGTGTCCAGGTCTTGATTTAGGCTCAGGTCATGATCCCAGGGTCATAGGATCAAGCATCCAATTGGGATCCTCACTAAGTACGGAGACTGCTTGAAATTCTCTCTCCCTCTGTCTGTCTCCCTTTGCCCCTCTCCCCATCTCTTTCTCTTGCGCTTCCCCCCTCCCAAAATACTATAATGAACATCTTTGCATACATGTCATTTCATACATATGCAACTATGTCTGTAGGATAACTTCCTATAAAAAGCAAAGGGATGTACAATTTTACTTTTCATAAATATTGCATAATTCCCCTGTTGACAGCTTGCAATGACCCTCCAACTGCAATCTATGAGAGATGACACAGAGTTAACAAAATTGTTTATTACCTTTACCAATTTAATAGGTTGAAAAAGGTATTTCATTGCAGTTTTAATTTGCTTTATTCTTATAACAAGTGAGGGTGAACATCTTTTCATATG